>NC_081556.1:133518519-133708519 GCF_963082655.1 Stomoxys calcitrans | reverse complement strand
TTTTAAAAAGAGAAATGTGGATATAGTATGCTTTGCCTAAAAAAAGACTAGATAAAGTACCTTTCTTTCTAGGAAAAGGGTCGTTTTTTTTAAGTAAAGGGTAGTTTTAGTACACTTTTGCTTAGTAATGTGTAGTTTTAGTACTCTTTTCCTTGGGAAAGGATAGTTTAAGTACCCTTTTCCTTGTGTAAGGGTACTTAAACTATCCTTTCCCTGGAAAAGGTAGCTTTAGTACATTTTAAATAAGAGAAATGTGGATATAGTATGCTTTGCCTAAAAAAAGACTAGATAAAGTACCTTTCTTTCTAGGAAAAGGGTCGTTTTTTTGAAGTAAAGGGTAGTTTTAGTACACTTTTGCTTAGTAATGTGTAGTTTTAGTACTCTTTTTCTTGGGAAAGGATAGTTTAAGTACCCTTTTCCTTGTGTAAGGGTTGTTTAAGTACCCTTTTCCTTGGGAAAGGGTAGTTTCGGTACCCTGTTCCATGGGACAGGGTAGTTTTAGTACCATTTTCCTTCGAAAGGGTAGTTTTAGTACCCATTTCCTTGGGGAATGGTAGTTTTAGTATCCTCTTCCTTAGTAAAGTTTAGTTTTATTGTAGTACCCTTTTCCTTGGCAAAGGTAAGTTTTGGTACCATTTTCCTTGGGAAATGGTAGTTTTGGTACCCTCTTCCTTGGGAAATATTAGTTTTGGTACCCATTTCCTTGGGTAAGGGTATTTTCAGTACTCTTTTCATTGGGAAAGGGTAGTTTAAGAAACAATTCTTTGAGAAATGGTAGTTTGAGTATCATTTTCCTTGGTAAAGGGTTGTTTTGGTACTCTTTTTCCTTGAAAAGGGTAGTTTAAGTTCTCTTTCCCTTGGCAAAGAATAGTTTTAGTGCTCTTTTCCTTTACAAAGGGTATCTTTAGTATCTTTTTCCTTGAGAAAAGCTATTTTTAGTACTCTTTTCCATGAGAAAGAGTATTTTAAGCACACTTTCCTTGGGAAAGGGTATTTTTAGTACCCTTTTCCTTGAAGAAGGGTAGTTAAGCACCCTTTTTCTTGGGAAAGGATAGTTATTGTAGCCTTTTCCTTTAGAAAGGGTAGTTTTAGTACCCTTTTCTTTGGGATAGGGTAGTTTTAGTACCCTTTTCCTTAGGAAAGGATAGATTTAGTATCCTTTTCCTTGGCAAAGGGTAGTTTAAGTACGCTTTTCCTCAGGACAGGGTAGTTTACGTACCTTTTTCCTTGGGAGAGGGTAGTTTTAGTACCCTTTTCCTTGGGTAAGCTTAGTTTAGTACCTCTTTCCTTGGAAAAGGCTAGTTTTAGTACCCCTTTCCTTGGGAAATGGGTAGTTTTAGTACAATTTTCTTTAGAAAAGGGTAGTTTTGGTAACATTTTCCTTGGGAATGGTAGTTTGGGTACATTTTTCTTCGGAAATGGGTAGTTTAGGTAGCCTTTTCCTTGGGAAAAGGTAGTTTTAGTACCCTTTTCTTTGAGAAAGGGTAGTTTTAGCACCCTTTTTCTTGAGAAAGGTAGTTTTGGCACCCTTTCCTCTGGTAAAAGGAAGTTTTAGTATGCTTTTCCTTGGCAAAGGATTGTTTACGTACTCTTTCCCTTGGCAAATGTAGTTTTAGTACTCTTTTCCTTTACAAAGTGTATCTTTAGTACTTTTTTCCTTGAGAAAGGCTTTTTTTGGTACCCTTTTCCAAAGAGAAAGAGTTAATTACCTTTTTCCTTGGGAAAGGATAGTTGTAGTAGCCTTTTCCTTTAGAAAGGGTAGTTTTAGTTCCCTTGTCCTTGGGAAAGGGTAGTTTAGTACCCCTTTCCTTGGAAATGGGTAGTTTTAGTACACTTTTCCATGGGTAATTTCTATGGAAAATTTTAGTTTAGTACCCTTTTTCCTGAGAAAGGGTAATTTAAGTACCCTTTTCTTTGGGAAAGGGTAGTTTTAGTAACCTCTTCCTTGATAAGGGTAGTTTTATATCCATTTTCTTGGGAAACGATAGTTTTAGTACTCTTTTGCCTGTTAAAGGGTAGTTTTAGTACCTTTTCCTTGAGAAAGGCTAGTTTTAGTGCTCTCTTTTTTGGGAAGTGATTGTTTTTGTACTCTTTTCCTTGGAAAAGGATAGTTTTTGTACTCTTTTCCTTGAGAAAGGATAGTTTTCGTAATCTTTTCCTGGGGAAATGTTAGTTTTGGTATTCTTTCCCAGAGAATAGGGTAGTTTAGTCCCATTTTCCTAGAGAAAAAATAGTTTTAGTACATTTTTTCGGCGAAAAACTTAGTCGTTGTATTTTTCCGTTTTTCCGCTGGAAAGCATAGTTTTAGTATCTTTTTTCGAAAGAAAGGATGGTTTTAGTACCATTTTCCGAGGAAAAGGGTAGTTTAAGTAGCTTTGTCCGAGGAAGAGGATAGTTTTAATTTCTTTTTCCGAGGGAGAGGATAGCTCTAATATATTTTGTCAGGGAAAGTGTAGTTTTATTTCCCTTTTCCGAGTTTTAGAATCCTTTTCCGAGAGAAAGGAACCTTTAGTAACCTTTTCCGAGGAAATGGATAGCTTTGTATCCTTTCCGTAGGGAAATGGCAATTTGTACCGTTTTGCCTAAGAACAGCGTAGTTTTGGTTCCCTTTTCCGAGTGAAAGGATTGTTTTAGCACACTTTTCCAAATGAAAGCGTAGTTCCGTAGAATCCTTTTCCGAGCAAAAGGGTTGTTTAAGTGCCCTTTTCCGAGTTAAAGCGTTGTTTTCCGATTTAAACGGTGGTTGTAGTACCCTTTGCCTTGAGAATGGTTAGTTTTTACTCTTTTTCTGGGGAAGTAGTGGTCTTTGTACCATTTTCTAATTGAAAGGGTAGTTTTAGTACCCTTTCCTTTGAGTAAAGGAAGTTGTCGTACCCTTTTCCTTGGGTTTAGGTAGTTTTAGTAACCTTTGTCTTGGGTAAAGGTGGTTTTAGTACCCTTTTCTTTGGGTATAGGTAGTTTTAGTATCCTTTTCCATGGGTAAGGTAGCTTTAGTACCCTTTTTCTTATGTAAATGTAGTTTTAGTACTCTCTTCTTAGGGTAAAGGTAGTTAAGTACCCTTTTCCTTGGCTACTGGTGGTTTTAGTACTCTTTTCTTTGGGTAAAGGTAATTTTAGAATCCTTTGCTTGAGTAAAGATAGCTTTAGTATAATTTTTCTTATGTAAAGGTAGTTTTAGTACCCTTTTCTTTGGGTAAAACTAGTTTTAGTATTATTTTCCTTATATAAAGCCAGTTTTAGTACTACTTTTTTATGTAAAGTACTCTTTTCTTTGGGTAAAGGTAGTTTTAGTAGCCTTTTCCTCGGGTATGTTAGATTTATAGGTTAATGAACCTAAAATAACTATGGTGGCCAGGTGAATACTAGCAAACTTTTTATAGAAAACGATTCGCAGTATCCAAAGTTCTTTGCTTCTATAAGAAACTTGTGCTTGGCTCAACACTATAGCTTTGTTAAGCAATTTGATAGAAATCACACTACAATTTTTGTGAACGTCATCGATGATCATCCGCAATCAGTCAAATCCACAATCAGCCTTACTGTTGTGGGGGTTGAGGCAGAACCTGGTGAGGGTTCCTTTAGACCTTTGGACTTTTGGGTAAAGTGTTGATATTATTGCTTTTCTCACAATAACTCATATTGTTAACAACTGGTACGCTTTGTCTATCTAGAAAATAGAACAGTAGCACGTATTTATTTAATGCCATGACATATGATTAGCAACAAGTACATTTTGCGGCTGGTTTCAATTACTCACAAGCAGTGTAGACAGACGATATTGAACATATGATACAATCAATAATACCCCCACTTGTTCACCGAATTCTATCGTCCTCATCAGACAGTGAGAAGTTGCTGTGGGCTGTGCTGCTGGTGTGTTGTTAATAAAATTAATTGTAGACCTAGTTAGGTAGAGGTCAATGTGGATATGGTTTTAGCAAATATAATGGGAAAAGTGTTTAATACACAAAATAAATAAATAAGTTAAGGGAAACAACTAAAAAATTTAAAAATTCAAAATACAAAATACAAAACGAAACATTAAAGAAAAGTTATAAATATGCCTTATTATAAAGAAAGCTAATCGTAAAATAAATAAGTAAGTCATCGAGGGGGTCAAGTCAAATCTGAGCATTAGTTTTCATTGCCAATGTTAAAGAACCAGCTTAAGGAGCAGATTACCATCCCTGAAAAATTATTTGTTTATATTGTGACTTTGGCTTTTTATTGATCATCCCGGAACGTAGTACATCAACTTCTCACATATAATGTTTGGCCAATCGGGCAAAACCCGAAGTTTCCAAAAGCTCAACAATACGTTTATTTATATGGTAACCGATTTGGAGCGTGTTTGGTTGAAATTTCGGAGGTAAAAAAGTGTTCTTCACATCCTCTAATTCGAGGCCAACCCGCTAAAAATTGAGGCTTTGGGGAGCTCAATCGGTCTACGGAAAAAGTGAATCTTATACGTGGGGCTATACATATTAATGTATTCATCGGATTTTGCTTGTGTGTTCTTCACATCAAAATTTCTTACAAACTCATTCGTGCTCTTCACATAAAACTTTTTCCATATTGGACATTAATTAAGGCAACAAGGAGTATATGAAGTCATACACCTCGTATAGAGGTGTCAGTAAAATTATGTTTGCTATGCAAAAGAAAATCTCTGTCCTTTTTTTTTTCTCCTAAACCACATTTATCATCAATTCGATTTGTCTACCATAAGTTAACACATCTTCCATGCTGGGTGAAAGGTGTTGGGCATATATCCCCAATGGCCACTTAAATAATCAGCTTACACCCCTCTGGAGATCTCTATGCCTTTGACAATTTCATTGCTTTTTACTATTATTTTAGTACTTCAATAATACTCTTTGTGTCTGCCACAAATGTTTGGGGCAACTTTTAAACTCAATAACCTTTCGGGTAACATATATATACGAGTATTAATGAAATCTCTTTGGGGCTTCAATTGCTTTCTTTCACCATTCTGCAAATGCCATATGGAGTCTTAATTTTTTATATGATATTTTAAGTTTCTTTGGATTTTTTCAATTTTCCATAAACAACTCATTTGTTTGGTTTTCCACTTAGGGGAAAGTGTTTGCATGTCTGCCATATTTTCAAAACGTATGACACCTACACCATATTTGATTATTTTCCATTGATTGTCCAATGGCCATGAGCTATGTTCATGCCAGAGTGGCATAAAGTTTATTAGAAAAGTGTCCATTAATGTTGGCGAAAAAAAACAACTGTGTAACAAAGATACAAATGGTATGGTTTGTTTAATAAAATAAAAATAAGAAAACAGTTTTCAATTAAAGAAAGTTAAAGAAACTTTCCGAAATGAAAGTTGTAGATGAAAAAACTAAAATTTAATAAATGCAATATATTCAAATAAAATAAAATTAATAAAAATAAAATAAAATTAATAAAAATAAAATAAAATAAAAAAATAAAATAAAATAAAATAAAATAAAATAAAATAAAATAAAATAAAATAAAATAAAATAAAATAAAATAAAATAAAATAGAATAAAATAAAATAAAATAAAATAAAATAAAATAAAATAAAATAAAATAAAATAAAATAAAATAAAATAAAATAAAATAAAATAAAATAAAATAAAATAAAATAAAATAAAATAAAATAAAATAAAATAAAATAAAATAAAATAAAATAAAATAAAATAAAATAGAACAAAATAAAATAAAATCAAATAAAATAAAATAAAATAAAATAAAATAAAATAAAATAAAATAAGATAAAACAAAAGAAACCAAATTAAAATAAAATAAAATAAAATAAAATAAAATAAAATAAAATAAAATAAAATAAAATAAAATAAAATAAAATAAAATAAAGTAAAATAAAAAAAATAAAATTAAATTAAATTAAAATAAAAAATAAATTAAAAGCATTCTAAGTTCGGCAGGGCCGAATCTTATATACCCACCATGGATCGAATTTGACGAGTTCTTTTCACGGTATCTCTTTTTAGGCAAACAAAAGATAAAAGAAAAAAATTGCTATACTATTGGAGGTATACCAAGTTATGGTTAAGGATTCGGACCATAATTGAATTTAATGTTGGAGACCATACTAAAAGTCATTGTGTAAAATATCAGCTAATTGGAATAAGAATTGTGCCCTTTAGGGGCTCAAGAAGTACAATAGCGAGATCGATCTATATGGGAGCTGTATCAAGCTATAGGGACGGACGGAGGGACGGACGGACTTTAAATGTAATGACGATCTAGAATATATGGTCTTAGACGGATACGGAAATTTATTGAAGACCGATACTTCAATGAAATAATACAAAATTATACGACTACTAAGTTTTTATGCCCCACAATTAGTTTCAAAATTATTGTAATATACAGATCCTCTTAACATTTTATTTATATACCAAAAGTAATTTGTTGTTATGATAATTTTATACTTGCTTTTTTCATTCCAGGTATGTCTTGAAAATTGCGACTTCTCAAAAGATTGCTGTATTTTACGATTAGTGAAACGTTTCGATTACCAATATCTTCGAGTAAAAATTCATTTTAAGTAAGTGTTAGTAATTATGTATATTAAGAAATTAAATGCTTTATCATCATTGTTTTAGAACTTTGTTGTGTTATGAAATTTTAACCTTTAGGCTATAAACTAAACATTAACTTTTTATACCCACCACCATAGGATTCCATAGGTGTTCCGTTAAGACATTCAACAACTGTACCAAGTACGTGTGGAAACCTATCGGCTCCCGCTCTCTGGGTTACCGTTGTGCCTTAACTTCTGTCACCAGACGTTGTACCATTATCAAGGGTTGATTCCAGGGCATTATCATCGCCAACACTATCGGATACAAACAGCTACGAAAATGTTCTCTCCCATCCTATGCACTCTCTTTAACTATTACCACATTCCCTTCCATGTCTCTGCAGGAGTACGTGCCTGTACCAAAGACATCGGTTGATGTTTCAGGACTTTATTCTTATTCCTTAAATTCTTGAACATTACTCAAATGTATGTCCTTTCATTTCTTTCTTGCGAAATAGATGTTTCTCATTATCTCCCTATACCTCTCCTTCGCTTTGCGTGTTGCTACTAACTGCAGGGTTGCTCTTGCTTTACTTTAATTGGCTTTGACAGAATATTTGTTCCACTAGTCGAACGTGGAATAGTGTTCCAATCGATCTTCTGCGCTCATTCTACAATCTATGACACCAAGTTTCGAGGTGTCTCCCACCACTTTTTGCCGTCCCGGTTTGCGTGTACCACTGTGTTTGCCTTCAAAAGACATCTTTGCTGGAGCTTCTTCATCCATTTAAAGAACATGACTTAGCCAACGCAGCCATTGTATTTTGATACGTGTAACTATGCTATCGTCATCATACAGCTCATACAGCTCGTGGTTCATACGACGCTTATATTCTCTATGAATGCAAACTGGTCCATATATAGTTTACGAAGAATCTTTCTCTCAAACACTCCAAGTACTGCCTCATGTGCTTTCACAAGTACCCTTGCCTCAGAACCATATAACAACACGGGTAGTATCAGTGTCCTGTATACTGTAATCTTCGTCTGTCGAGAGGTGGCCTTGTTTCTTAACCTAATTCAAATTAGCATCTGTTTGTCAGTATTATTCTTCGCTTTATCTCAAAACTGGTGTCATTCGTTTCGGTTACGGCGGCGCCGAGGTAGATATAGATGCTGACTATCTCAAAGTTGTGGTTCCCAACTTTCTCTATTTTCTTTATCAAATCTGTGTTGCTCTGTATTCGCTTCTTCGCTTTGGTAGTATTGCGATACTCCGGGTCGTGCCACTGGTTCCTTAATACTCAAGTACGAATATCGCACCATTTTCCAGGGATTGGGTCTGCTATAGACGCCTCTCCCAATCCATTGCACTTTCTGAGAGGCTCTAATATCTGTTTTGGATATTTAATACCACAAATATTTCGCCTTCATTGCATTACGCAGTCGCAATTTTATATGTCCCATTACAGAAAGGGTTACATAGTGCCCCACTTTCTGGCAGACAATCAATTGAGTTTATTTGATTAAACTATTTGTCATACATTTAGATTTAATTATAATCATTTTCACACATAAATTAAATTTTAAATTACACGCATGTGTCACATATTTTATGACGCTACGACATATCCACAGCAGCCAAGACTATATGGCATATCCAACTGAAGCGACTACAACATCAAGCTGCAGCTTTGCAACCACAATTACTCCCAGACCAATTTAAGTGGAATCCATTGGCATCATTGCAGCGGGAAAGTATTAAGATAAAGATGAATGAAGTGCTAGAGCAGCTAATGGTGGAGTGGCAAAGAGATGTTTTGCAATCATGGTCCCCCTTGCAATGCTAGGGGAAGACAACAACAATGTCTCTTTGAATATGGGCAATGATGGTTGAGTGTAAATCTCGGAAATCATTCATTATCATTCATGCCAACTTCAGAATGGTTGAGTAGGATTTTATGCCATTGTGTATTATTGGTTTACAGTGGGTGCTTACTAAAGCAGGAAATTTAGTTTTGAAGAAGATTTCTTAAAAATGTGGCTGGAGAAAATGTCATTAAACATCCTTAACATTTCCTAGAAAATTTCACTGAAAATTTGTTTTTGGAGAATTTTTCACTAAAATTTTTTCTTCGGTAACAATTTCACTGAAACTTTGACTTTGGAGAAAATTTCGCTGAAATTTTATCTTTAGAGAAAATTTCACTGAAATTGTGTCTTTAGAGAAAATTTTACTGAAATTTTGTCTTTAGAGAAAATTTCACTGAAATTTTCTCTTTAGGGAAAATGTCACTGAAATTTTCTCTTTAGGGAAAATTTCACTGAAATATTGTCTTTAGGGAAAATTTCACTGAAATTTTGTCTTTAGGGAAAATTTCACTGAAGTATTGTCTTTAGGGAAAATTTCACTGAAATTTTGTCTTTAGGGAAAATTTCACTGCAATTTTATCTTTAGGAAAACTTTCACTAAAATTTTATCTTTAGGAAAACTTTCACTAAAATTTTGTCTTTAGGAAAAAATTCATTGAAATTTTGTCTTTAGGGAAAATTTCACTGAAATTTTGTCTTTAGGGAAAATTTCACTGAAATTTTGTCTTTAGGGAAAATTTCACTGAAATTTTGTCTTTAGGGAAAATTTCACTGAAATTTTGTCTTTAGGGAAAATTTCACTGAAATTTTGTCTTTGAGAAAATTTAACTGAAATTTTGTCTTCAGGAAAAATTTCACTGAAATTTTGTCTTCAGAGAAAATTTCACTGAAATTTTGTCTTTAGAGAAAATTTCACAGAAGTTTTGTCCTTGGAGAAAATTGCACTAAAATTTTGTCTTTAGGGAAAATTTCACTGAAATTTTGTCTTTAGGGAAAATTTCACTGAAATTTTGTCTTTAGGGAAAATTTCACTGAAATTTTGTCTCTATTTAAAATTTTACTGAAATGTTGTCTTTATAAAAAATGTCACTTAAATTGTCCCTATATTAAATTTTACTGACATTTTTTCTTTATAGAAAATTTCACTAAAATTTTGTCTTTAGAGAAAATTTTACTGAAAGTGAAACAATGAAAATTTGTCGTTAGAAAAAATGTCAAGGAAATTTGTCTCTCAAAACAATTTCAAAGGAATTTCGTCTTAAAAAAAACAGAAGAAATTTTGTCCTTAGAGAAATTTTGACTGATATTTCGTCCTTAGAGAAAATTTCACAGATATTTCGTCTTTAAAAAATTACCTTTTATGTTGCTTTTAGAGACATTTTTTAAAATTTTTTCTTTAAATAAATTGTCATGGAAATTTTTTTGTTGCTTCCCTTACCAAGGTTCGACTGTGCCACTATCTCCTTCGGTTGAAGTGTTCACTCGAATAAAAAACGATTTCTCGTCATATACCCCATTCATCCACAATGGAGTAAAGCCCCCTTTGTCATCATCATCAACAGATTGCAAGTTACTTGAAATGGTTCCCTCCGATTCATCTCTTGATCTTCATTCATTCATTATCACAATTGTTGTTGGCATTGTCATCATCGTATTCGCATTATGGAATGTATGCAACGCACCATTTGCGACGACTGATGCGAAAAAGTATGACTATATAAACCATTAAGCACAACTGGGCATGCGCGAAATGATTTGTGCGATTTTGCACCATTGTGGATTTTTTGTTTTACAGACCGCCAGCAGTCTATGCTTCAATTGAAGTCTTGAAGTGAGTGTAAAAGTGAATTTGTTTTTTGAGATTTCAAAACAAAAAACAGGCGGACAGACTGACACTCTGATTTCGTAGAAGCAGAAAACTCAACCCAGATGTGAATTGCCTTAGGCTTATAAAAAACACACATCTAGTAGCTCTTCATACAAGAGTCCAGTCAATATTTTGACAGTTGTGCAAAGCTGTAACATGTTTTTGAAGCTACCCTATCTGGGAGTTTCCGTTATGGTTACAGGCGTTTTTTTTTAAGGGAGTATATTTTTCGACTGTCTGGAGAACTGCTTTACTACACGATGTTGCGCATGCGCTTTGAGTTTTCTAGTTTTTATGTTTGTTTTGTATGCTTATGAAAGTTATTTTTATGGTCGAGTTTAAGCTGTACTTTTTTTGACTTTTTTTATTGGTAGAAAGGCCAAAATGTATTGGGAAGACAACGTTTAGGAAAAATTTCAGTTTGAGACGAAATTTCAATGACATTTTCTTAAAAAATAATTTTTAGTAAAATTTTCTTTAATGGATAGTTTTCAGTGAAATTTTCTCCGAAGTCATAATGTCAGTGAAAATTTCTTGAAAAGACATTTCAGTAAAATTTTCTGTAAAAACTAAATTTCAGTGAAATTTTCTCTAAAGACAAAATTTCAGTGAAATTTTCTGCAAAGAATAATTTTCAGTTAAATTTTCTTTAAAGAATAAATTTCAGTGAAATTTTCTCCAAAAACAAAATGTCAGTGAAATTTTCTCGGAAAGACAACATATCCGTGAAATTTTCTGTATAAACTAAATTTTAGTGAAAGTTTCTCTAAAGACAAAATTTCAGTGAAATTTTCTGCAAAGAACAATTTTCAGTAAAATTTTCTTCAAAGAATAATTTTCAGGAAAATTTTCTCTCCCGAAAAGATAAATTTTAGTAAAACTTTCTCTAAAGACGAAATTTCAGCAAAATTTTCTACAAAGGCAATTTTTTATAGGATGGGGTTATACTAATCTAGTCATTCCGTTTGTAACACTTCGAAATATTGATCTCGGACCCCATAAAGTATATATATTCTTGATCGTCTCGACATTCTGAGTCGAACTAGCCATGTCCGTCCGTCCGTCTTTTGAAGCACGCTAACTTTTGTAGGAGTAAAGCTAGGTACTTGAAATTTTGCACAAATAAATCATATCAGTGTAGGTCGGTTGGGATTGTAATGGGCCAAATCGGTCCATATTTTGATATTGCTGCCATATAAACCGATCTTGGGTCTTGACTTCTTGAACATCTATAGGGCGCAATTCTTATCCGATTTGGCTGAAACCGATTTGGCTGAAACAAACAACCATTTACAACAACTGTGCTAAGTATAGTTCAAATCGGTTCATAACTTGATATAGCTGCCATATTAACCGATCTAGGGTCTTGACTTCTGGAGCCACTAGAGGGCGCAATTCTCATACGATTTGGCTGAAATTTTGCATGAAATGTTTTTTTTTTGACTTCCAACAACTGTGCTTAGTAAGACTGAAATCGCTCTATATCCTGATATAGCTGCTATTGGGTTGCCCAAAAAGTAATTGTCGATTTTTTAAAAGAAAGTAAATGCATTTTTAATAAAACTTAGAATAAACTTTAATCAAATAAACTTTTTTAACACTTTTTTTCTAAAGCAAGCTAAAAGTAACAGCTGATAACTGACAGAAGAAAGAATGCAATTACAGAGTCGCAAGCTGTGAAAAAATTTGTCAACGCCGACTATATGAAAAATCCGCAATTACTTTTTGGGCAACCCAATATATATATCAATCTTGGAATATGACTTATTGAGCCAATAGAGGGGCGCAATTATTATCCGATTTGGTTAAAAATTTGCACGTGGTGTTTTGGTATCACTTCCAGTAACTGTACTAAGTATGGTTCAAATAGATTCTTAACTTTATATTGCTGCCATATAAACCGATTTTGGATCTTGACTTCTTGAGCCACTAGATGGCGTAATTCTTATCCGATTTGGCTAAAATTTTGCAAGTGCTGTTTTGGTATCACTTCCAATAAATGTGCTAAGTATGGTATAAATCGGTTCATAACCAGATATAGCTGCCATATAAACCGATTTCGGGTCTTGACTTCTTGAGCATCTAGAGGGCGCAATTCTTATCCGATTTTGCTGAAATTTTGCATGAACTGTGTTTTTATGACTTCCAACGTCTGTGCTGGATAAGGTTGAAATCGGTCAATAACCTGATATAGCTGCCATATAAACCGATTGTGGATCTTGACTTCTTGAACCACTAGAGGGCGCTATTCTCATCCGGTTTGGATGAAATTTCGCATGGAGTTTGTTGGCACCACTTACAACAACTGTGCTAAGTGTAGTTCAAATCGGTTCATAACCTGATATAAGCTGCCTTATTAACCGATCTTGGGTCTTGACCTCTTGAACCACTAGAGGGCGCAATTCTTATCCGATTTGGGTGAAATTTAGCACGACGTGTTTTGTTATGTTTTCCAACAACTGTGTTGAGTTTGGTTTAAATCGGTCCACAAACTGATATAGCTGCCATATAAACCGATTTTGGATCTTGACTTCTTAAGCCTCTAGAGGGCGCAATTCTTATCCGATTTTACTTAAGTTTTGAACAACGGCTTCTCCCAATACCGTCAACATATGTCTCCAATTTGGTCTGAATCGATTTATGGCCTCATACAACTCCCACTTAAACCGATCTCCCGATTATACTTCTTGAGCCCCTACAAGGCGTAATTCTTAACCGAATGAACTGAAATAAAACCAATGACTTTTACTATAGTCTTCAACATTCAATTCACTTTTTGTACAAATCGGACTATAACTTGATATAGCTCCAATAGCATAACAATTCTTATCCATTATTCTTTGTTTGCCTAAAAAGAGATACCGCGCAAAGAACTCGACAAATGCAATCCATGGTGGAAGCTACGTATGATTCAGCCTGGCCGAACTTAGCACGCTGTTACTTGTTTTTTCTAAATTTTAATTTTCTAACTTCCCCTTATATGCCTTCGCTGCACTGTGTTGCTTGCTATGCTGTTAATTTTTATATGGAATCTCAAAAATCCATTTGTTGTCTGGCATTGGCATTTTTTCTCCTTTTTGCAAATATTCAAATGTTTTCCTTTGTGTTAGAGGAGATGTGGTGATTTTAATATTCCAGAGCTTTGGTTTGGCACATTCGCTCAATGGGAATTAATTCATGCACATGGCTTTGTACATTCAATTCATGCCTCCATATGTGGACATCATGTTTCTGGCATTCAATGTTTTTTGCAAATTTGTTTTCGTTGTTTGTTCATATCTTTCGAGCCGCTAAATTAGATGGATACCGGTTATAGAGGCTTTTGTTCAATCTTCGGTGTTTTGTCTGGCATTGGTCTGCATGGCTTTTCCATGGAATTTTTTGGCATCTGCCAAAATTTTTGGTGTTTGGAATCCCATTGAAAGTGAAACAAGTTTTTGGGACAAAGCTTTCCTTTGTCTCGTGTGGAGTTGTTTACCCTTGAAACACAATCAGGGATTCCTTTTAACTGTATTTTAGGAAATTATTAGAATTTTGAAAATTTTTTCCTAATAAGAAGGCTCATTGGCCGATTTTGTTCGTAGTTTTTTTGTAGGGTATCAAAAATTGTATTTTTTATTTTATTTAATGTATTTTTTGCCTTTAGTGTCTTGTTGTGTTACAATTAACAAGTTTATTGGGTCTCTATCATGTCTTTTACCCTGGCAAAACATGTTAATTAAACTGGTTTACATTTCCAACAGACAACATGGGCATTTGCAACTTGAGCGATTTTCTGCCATCAATTTCTTCATTATTCACACTTGCTGCATGTGGGTGCTTGCAACTTGCAACATCATTCATTCAACTATCCTTGCAAGCAATTACAAACTTGTCTACAAACAAAATGGTCTTGCATGTCTCAATTGGTGTTGCAATATTCCAACTCCATTGATGATCGCCCATTTACATTGCAGCATGGTGAATGGAAAGAAAAGAAAACCTACTCCTCTCACGACGAAAGGAGTTTGAACTTCAATTGAGATCACATCATACCGCTGACATTAAGATAAAATCAATCAGATGATGCCAATGATTAGTGAAAAGTCTGTCATTTAAATTGGCTAATTAAGTTTAGCAACGATTTGAAAAACTCTATGATATTGCATTGGTTCATGGTGAAGCGTATCTTGGCGGTCAGCAGTTGTGTGGCAGGCTTGTGTAAACTATATTAGTCGATACACTGAAGAAATTTTAATTCATATATTTTTAACTATTCAAAATGGAAGCCACCGTAGCGCAGAGCTTAGCTTGTGCGTCTATGATGCTGAACGCCTGGGTTCGAATTCTGGCGAAAACATCAGAAAAAATTTTCAGCGGCGGTTATTCCTTCCTAATGCTGGCGACTTTTGTGAGTAACTATGCCATTTGAAAAAATAATATGACAGCCATATAAAAATTCTCCCCCAAAAGTTTTCGCACTATTGCAAGTTGTTCGGACTCGGCTATAAAAAGATATGTGAGAAATTTGCCCCTATTCCTTAGTGCATTGTTTACGAGCAAATTTGCATTTCTATATCCAAATTTAAACCAATATGGCCCATTTGCAATCCTCAACGACCTTCATAAATTTTGTTCGAAATTTTTGTAGAAAAAAATTTCTATAAAAATTTTTGTAGAAAAAAATTTCTATAAAAATTTTTGTTTAAAATTCTTTCCATAAAAATGTTTTTCTATAAAAATTTTGTTTAAAAATGTTTTTATAAAAAATTTGTTAAAAAATGTTTCCATAAAAATTTTGTTAAAAATTTTTTTCTATAAAAATTCAGATCAAAAATTTTTCTATAAAAATTTTGATCAAAAAATTTTCTATAAAAATTTAGTTCAAGAATTTTTTTATAAAAATTTAGTTCAAGAATTTGTTCAAAATTTTTCTATAAAAATTTTGTTCAAAAATTTTTCTGTAAATAATTTTTTAAAAATTTTGTTCAAAAAATTTTAATAACAATTTTGTTCAAAAATGTTTTAATAACAATTTTGTTCAAAAATGTTTTAATAACAATTTTGTTCAAAAATGTTTTAATAACAATATTGTTCAAAAATGTTTCTATAAAAATTTTGTTCAAAAGTTTGACCAGAAGTCAAATCGGGAGATCGGTTTATAATGGAGCTATATTAGGTTATATGCCGATTTGGACCGTACTTGACACAGATGTTGGAAATTTGCGGCTTCCATAGGCTTAAGAAGTCAAATCGGGACATGGGTTTATATGGGAGCTATATTAAAATCTAAACCGGGTTGGCCCATTTGCAATCCCCAACGACCTACATCAATACTAAGTATCTGTGCAAAAATTTCAAGCAGCTTGCTCTACGCGTTCGACCGCTATCGTGATTTCGACAGACGGACGGACGAGCGGACGGGCATGGCTAGTTCGACTCAGAATTTCGAGACGATCAAGAATATTTATACTTATGGGATCCTAGATCAATAATTCGAGGTGTTACAAACGGAATGACTATGGCGGTAGGTATAAAAATAGAGATATTAAGGTGAAACTTTGCACCGACTCCTTTTTTGTCCATAGTCAGGTTAAGTTCGAAGATGGGCTATATCGGACTATATCTTGATATAGTCCCCATATAGATCGATCCGCCGATTTAAAGCCTTAGGCTAATAAAAGGCACATTTATTATCCGATTTTGCTGAAATGTAGGACAGTTAGTTGTGTTAGGCCTTCCGACATCTAATCTTCAGTTTGGCCTCGATCGGTCCAGATTTGGATATCGCTGCCATATGGACCAATCTCTCGATTTAAGATCTTAGACCCATAAAAGGCGCAATTACTGTCCGATTACGACGAAATTTGGGACAGTGCGTTGTGTTAGGTCCCTCGACATTTTTCTGCAATTTGGGCTAAATGGATTCAGTTTGGATATAGCTGCCATATAGACCGATCTCTCGATTTAAAGTTTTAGGTCCATAAAAGGCTCATTTATTGTCCGATTTCGTCGAAATTTGGGACAGTGAGTTGTGTTAGGCCCCTCGACATCTTTCTGCAATTTGGGCTAGATGGATTCAGTTTTGGATATAGCTGCCATATAGATCGATCTCTCGATTTAAAGTTTGGGCCCCATACAAGGCGCATTTATAATCCGATTTCACTGAAATTTGACACAGCGACTTATGTTAGGCTTTTGCGATATCTGTATCGTATATGGTTCAGATCGGTCTAAATTTGGAAAAAGCTACCAAAAAAACCAATAATTTGTTCTACAAAATCGAACAATGACTTGTACTTGTACTTGTAGACAACTCAATGTCCGGTGCTGAATTTGGTCCAAATCGGAACATATTTCGATATAACTGGTATGGGTTTACATGTATACCCGAGGTGTTAGGTATTGAAAGAATATATATAAGATAATCATTCGAATGTGCTTTTTTAGGTTTTTCAAAAAAATTTTTTTCTGTAAAGATTTTGTACAAAAATTTTTTAATAAAAGTAAAGGTTTCAAAAAATGCAAATTTTGCCCATGAACCTTCCACTAAGAACAGGGGCAAACTTCTAACATATCAATGAGTGCAGTCCGATTCAAGTTTAAGCTCAATGATAAGGGGCCTCCTTTTTATTGCCGAGTCCGAATGGCGAGCCGCAGTGCGACACCTCTTTTAAGAGACGTTTTACATGCCATAGTACCTCACAAATGTCGCCAGCATTAGGAGGGGAAAACCACCACTGAAATTTTTTTTTTATTAATAATTCTGTTCAAATTTCTTAACTTATTTAATCTCTTAATATTTATGCTTTTATTGTTTTTACAAAAATTTTTTTTACAAAAATTTTATTCAATTTTTTTATAAAAATTTGGAAATTTTTTTATATCATCCACCATAGATCTTCCTTTTGGTAAGTCCTCGAAATATTCGCCATGACATTTCAAGTCGATATAGCCATGTCCGTCCGTCCGTCTGTCTGTCGAAAGCACGCAAGCTTTGGAACGAGTTAAAGGTAGCCGCTTGAAATTTTGCACAGATTCTTCTTATTAGTGTAGGTCGATTGGGATTTTAAAAGAGCCATATCGGTTTATGTTTTGGTATAGCTGCCATATACATCGATCAGGGATCTTGACTTCTTGAACCACTAGAGGGCGCAATTATTATCCGATTTGGCGGAAATTTTACATGACGTGTTCCGTTATGACTTCCAACAACTATGCTAAGTATGGTTAAAATCGGTGCATAACCTGATATAGTTGTCATATAAACCCATCTAGGATCTTGATTTCTTGAGCCTCTAGAGGACGCAATTAACATCCGATTTGGCTGAAATTTTGTACAACGTCGACTTCCATGACCTTCAACATACATGTTAAATATGGTCTGAATCGGTCTATAGCCTGATACAGCTCCCATATAAACCCATCTCCCAATTTTACTTCTTGAACACCTAATGGGCGCAATTCTTATTCGAATTGGCTGAAATTTTGTACAATGCCTTCTACTGCAGTCTCCAATATTCAATTCAACTAAGTTTCGAATCGGATCATAACCTGATATAGCTCCAAAAGCATAGCAATTATTTGCTTTTATCCTTTGTTTGCCTAAATAGGTAAACTAAGCACGCTCATACTTGATTTTCCTTATAAAAGAAAACATTTTTTCAGTGTATTAGATTATCACACTATATTGGTGACGACTCACGAATGGCCATCCTCAGCATGGGGTAAAAGTGGATGCTGTTCATGTGGAAAATCCAGACTTAAACATGCAACTCTAACCAGCGGGTGTGTGAACATCCAGTTTTCATTCATTGCAGAAGTTGTGATATGCCATCGTCCGTTTAGCCATGTTTTTTTTTGTATTATCTATGTAGCATTTTTATTTTATTTATTTGTCTGCAATGATAAAAACCAACCATAGATAATTGTTAATATTAGTAAATTAAAATTAATAACAAATAAGTCTAGTTTTTATGTCTTGAGGTCTTCATATTTTTGTTTCATTTCAGCGCAATTTGTCATGAGCGCCTCTTTTTTATCTTCTGCTTGGTGTCCAATTAACGGGTAATTGATTGGTACACCTGAATTGTTTGGCTGGGCTAGGCAGATCGGTAGTTAGACAGACAGAGTGAGTGAGGTGCAATTTAAAGTGGCACCAGATATTGCAATTTTGCACATAAGAAATAAATGTTATGTGAAAAACAATAGTCACTGGAAAATATTGCAAAAGAGTGAAAGTGGAAAAATAATATTGGAATTTTCAAAGATAACAATGGATTTTGAATAATGGGAGATGAGGACAATTTTAAACGAACTGGATTATGAGGGGTGCACAAATGCTGAAGTATTCTTCACAATTTAGAATTTCTTAGCACAAACAAGTAAGAGCGTGCTATGTTCGGCCGGGCCGAATCTTATATACCCTGCACCATCGATCGCATTTGTCGAGTTCTATGCGCTGTATCTCTTTTAAGGCAAACAAAGAATATTGAATAAGAACAATTGGGAGATAGGTTTATATGGGAGCTGTATAAAGCTATTGACCGATTCAGACCATATTACACACGTATGTTGAAAGTCATGGGAGAAGCCATTGTACAAAATTTCTACCAAATCGGACAAGAATTGCGCCCTCTAGAAGCTCAAAAGTTCAAGACCCCAGTTCGGTTTATATGACAGCTATATCAGGTTATGTACCGATTTGCGCCATACTTAGCACAGTTATTGGAAGTCATAACAAAATACCTCATGCAAAATTTCATGCCCTCTAGAGGCTCAAGTACTCAAGACCCAAGATCGTTTATATGGCAGTTGTATCAAAACATGGACCGATTTGAACCATACTCACTGTAGTTGTTGGAATTGACACCAAAACACCACTTGCAAAATTTAAGTCAAATCGGGCGAGAATTGTGCCCTTTAAAGGCCCAAGAAGTCAAGACCCGAGATCGGTTTATATGGCACTTATATCAAAACATGGACCGATTTGGGCCATTTACAATCTCAACCGACCTACACCAATAAAAAGTATTTGTGCAAAATTTCAAGCGGCTAGCTTTACTCCTTCGATAGTTAGCGTGCTTTCGACAGACAGACGGACGGACAGACGGGTGGACATGGCTAGATCGACTTAAAATGACATGACGATCAAGAATATATATAATTTATGGGGTCTCAGACGCATATTTCGAGGTGTTACAAACAGAATAACGAAATTATTATACCCCCCTCCTATGGTGGAGGGTATAAAAAGGTCAGGAAGAAGACATTAGATGAACCAAGAGGTGAGGTAAGGTTAAATGGAGAGTTGCCTTGGAATTCAGTTTTGGCTCGTTGTTTTACCACTGTTAGATGGTTGAAGTTGTAGGAGATATAAAGGTGTAGTTATATAGATCAAAATCCAGTGAGATTCTCATATGGTACTTTCCTAAGTACTTTCCCTTTTATGATTTAAACTATTATCTGACAAAATCCCTTTGTCTAGATATAAGACATTTCCCCTTTACCCCATATGACACCTTGTTTATTTGTTTTTCCATAACAAATTCCCACAAGTCCCATTGCAATGAAAGTGGAATCGTTTTATATCACCTTGTCTCCAATTATATGGATATCAACTAAAACTCAACGAAAACAATCATTTACCACAAATTTTCCCCTTTTTCTGAATATGTGAACGGAACGCACACCTTTTTGGTTAGTCAGCCATCAACAGTTTTAAATAATTTCCAGATTGTTTCTGTTTTTTTTTTATTTTTGTTTAATTTTTCGTTTTTGCCACCTCTGTAAGAAAGACCATAAACCATTAAACACTGACAAGTGGTTGTTGGTCGTGATGAAAACTGACGCGCGAATTACGACGTCGTCGACCACATGATAATGCACAACATTGCCGTATTTGTCAAAGTTGTCATTTATTGGCCATAACTTTTTGTCCATAATCAATTGGCAGCCAAAACAACATTTGTGTAAACAGATGTTCAACGATAGTTGCACCCAGTCCCAGGTGTCTGCTTCGTCTCCATTGTCAGGTGATAGCATCTGAATGAGTGACTGCTGTTAGTTTTTTTTTCAACATCAGAGTTTAGACATTGTCCATTGCAGCTAACGGTGTGAACTACATATAAGCGCAATATGTTACAACAAAGTTTTTGTACTCCTGCACTAAATGTTAAAAAAAAATTAAACTAGACTGCACAAAAATACTGAAAATACTGAAAAAAATTAAATTATTTTTTATCATTAGATTTTTATACCCTCCATCATAGGATGGGGTATACTAATTTCGTCATTCTGTTTGTAACTTCTCGAAATATTCGTCTAAGACCCCATAAAGTATATATAGTCTTGATCGTCATGCATTATTAAGTCGATCTAGCTATGTAATCTTACTATGGTTGAAATAGGTCTATGACCTGATGTTACTGCCATATTAACCGATCTTAAATCTTGACTTCTTGAGCCGCTACAGAGCAAAATTTTTAGAGGGCGCAATTCCCACCCGATTTGGCTAAAATTTTGCATGACGTGTTTTGTTATGACTTTCAACCACTGTGCCAAATATTGTTCAACTCGGTCCATACCTTGATATAGCTGCCGTATAAACCGATCTGGGATCTTGACTTCTTGAGCCTCTAGAGGACGCAATTATTATCCGATTTGGCTGAAATGTTGCACAACGGCTTCTCCCATGACCTTCAACACACGTGTCAAATATGATCTGAAGCGGTCCATAGCCTAATACAGCTCCCATATAAACCGATCTCGCTATTTTACTTCTTGAGCCCCTAAAGAGCGGAATTCTTATTCGAATAGACAAAAAATTTACACAATGACTTCTACTATGATCTCCAATATACAATTTAATTATAATCCGAATCGGACCATAACTTAATATAGCTCTAATAGCATAGCAATTATTTTCTTTTATAGTTTGTCTAAAAAGAGATACCGGGAAAAGCGCTCGACAAATTCGATCCATGGTGGTGGGTTCCTAAGATTCGGACCGGCCGAACTTAAAATGCTTTTACTTGTTTTTATTCATGTCGAGCCAAATCAGCAAGATTTCAACAGAAGAAAGTTTTCTTTAAATTTTAGAGTCTACTTACTAACAGACCAATCCCTTTTTTATACCCACCACCGAAGGATGGGGGTATATTAATTTCGTCATTCCGTTTGCAACACATCGAAATATCTAGCCATGTCCGTCCATCTGTCTGCTGAAATCATGCTACAGTCTTTAATAATAGAAATATTGAGCTGAAACTTTGTACAGATTCTTTTTTTGTCCATAGGCAGGTTAGGTTCGAAGATGGGCTATATCGGACTATATGTTGATACAGCCCCCGTATAAACCGATCCGCCAATTAAGGGTCCTAGGCCCATAAAAGCCACATTTATTATCCGTTTTTGCTGAAATTTGGGACAGTGAGTTGTGTTAGGCCAATCGACATCTTTCTTCAATTTGGCCCAGATCGGTCCAGATTTTGATATAGCTGCCATATAGACCGATCTTCGATTTAGGGTTTGCCGCCAAAATTTGGGACAGTAAGTTGAGTTGGTGTCTTTGACATCCTTCTTCAATATGGCCCCGGTTGGCCCAGATTTTAATATAGTTCCCGATCCCGATTTAATATAGACCGCTCTCTCGATTTAGGGTTTAGGGCCCATAAAAGGCTCATTTATAGTCCGATGTCGCTAAAATTTTGGACAGTGGGTTGTGCTAGGCCCTTCAACAATCTTCTTCAATTTAGCTCAGATCGGTTAAGATTTGGATATAGCTGCAATATAGACCGATCCGCTGATTTAGGGTCTTAGGCCCATAAAAGCCACATTATTTATCAAATTTTGCTAAAATTTGGGACAGTGAGTTATGTTAGGCCAGTCGACATCCTTCTTCAATGTGGCCCAGATCGGTCCAGATTTGGATATAGCTGCCATATAGACCGATGTCTCGATTTATGGTTTTGGGCCCATAAAAGGCGCATTTATTGTCCAATTTCGCCGAAATTGCGGGCAGTGCGTTGTGTTGGGCCTCTCGACATCTTTCTGCAATTTGTCCCCGATCGGTCCAAATTTGGATATTGCTGTCATACAAACCGATCTCTCGATTTAAGGTTTTGGGCCCATAAAAGGCGCATTTATTGTCCGATTTTTCCGAAATTTGGACAGTCAGTTGTGTTGGGGTCTTCGACATCCATCTTCAATTTGGCTCAGATCGGCCCAGATTTTAATATATTGTAGCTCCCATATTTACCGATCTCTCGATTTAAGATCTTGGGCCCTTATAAGGTGCATTTATTGTCCACTTTCGCCGAACTTTGGACAGTGGGTTGTGTTTAGCCTCTCGAATCTTTCTGCAATTTGGCCCAAATCGGTGCAGACTTGGATATAGCTGCCATATAGAACGATCTCTCGATTTAAAGTTTTGGGCCTATGATAATCGCATTTATAATCCTATTTCGCTAAAATTTGATACGGTGACTTATGTTAGGCTTTTCGACATCCGTGCCTTATATGGTTCAGATCGGTTTATATTTGGATATAGGTGCCATTTAGACCGATTGCTCGATTTATGGTTTTGGGCCCTTAAAAGGCGCATTTATTGTCCAATTTCGCCGAAATTTAGGGCAGTGAGTTGTGTTAGGCCTCTCGACATCTATCTGCAATTTGGCCCAGATCAGTCCAAATTTGGATATAGCTGTCATACAGACCGATCTCTCGATTTAAGGCTTTGGGCCCATAAAAGGCGCATTTATTGTCCGATTTTTCCGAAATTTGGGACAGTCAGTTTTGGTAGGGCTATCGACTTCCTTCTTCAATTTGGCCTAGATCGGCCAGATTTCGATATAACTATCATATATACCGATCTCTCGATTTAAAGTTTTGGCCCTATAAAAGGCGCATTTATAATCCGAATTCGCTGAAATTTTAAACAGTGACTTATGTTAGGCTTTTCGACATCCGTGCCTTATATGGTTTAGATCGGTCTATATTTGCATATAGCTACCAAAAACGACCAATATTTTGTTCTACAAATTTCATCAATGACTTGTACTTATTAGACCACTCAATTTCCGTGCCGAATTCGGTCCAAATCGGACCATATTTCGATATAGCTGCTATGGGGGCATAAATTATGCATTTTTCATCGGATTATGACGAAAGGTGGTTTACATATATACCCGAGGTGGTGGGCATCCAAAGTTCGGCCCGGCCGAACTTAAGGCCTTTTTATTTGTTTTATTTCGTTCACTGACTGCTTCTAATGTAACTTTATTATGACAACCAAGTTCTTCTTCATTAAAATAACCTTTTTATGCCCATAGGGGGTATATTCATTTAGTCATTCCGTTTGCAATACATCGAAATATCAATTTCCGACCCTACAAAGCATATATACATCGGATCGTCGTAAAATTCTAAGACGATTTAACGATGTCCGTCTGTCCATCCGTCTGTTGCCAGCCTTCAAAAATTGAGATATTGGGCTGAAATTTGGCACAGATACGTCTTTTTGATGCACGCTGTTTATATTCTTGAATGGGCCAAATCGGACCGACCGATCTGCCGATAAAGGGTCTAAAGCCCATGGAACCTATTTTTATTACCCGATTTCGATGAAATTTAAAACAGTGAGTTGTGTTAAGCCTAGAGTCATCCGACTTAAATACGGTTCAGATCGGGCTATATTTGGATATAGCTGTCATAAAGACTGGTCTGTCGAGTAAGGGTCTGGAACCCATAAAAGCTTTATGTATTACCCGATTTCGCTAAAATTTGAAACAGTGAGTTGTGTTAATGCTCCCGACACCCGACCCAAATATGGTTCATACCGGATTATGTTTAGATAAAGCTGCCACATAGACCTATATGCCGATTAAGGGTTTGACGCCCATAAAAGCTTTATTTATTACCCGATTTCGTTGATATTTGAAATAGTGGGTAGTTTTAAGCCTCCCGACATGCGACCCGAATATGAATCAGATCAGACTATACAGGTATAGCTATCATATAAACCGATCTTCTATTTTTGATTCTTAATCCCACAATAAGCAGATTTCTTGACTGATTTCGCTGAAACTGTTAGTTGTATATGAGTTCTAGGGACCTGAATAAAATATGATTGAGACCAGCTCCCATTTATACATAACTATGGATATAGTAGTGGAGTTATAATAAAATAGGATGATTATTATATGGTTGGTGGTGGGTATCCAAACTTAAAGCCTTTTTACTTGTTTAAATGTATTAACTTTACTTTTGAGATTTGAATACTTAAGGATGGTTCTTTTAAGCATTTATCTGTTTATTTACCTGAAGTACAATGTTTTCCTTCTTCCAAAGTCAATTTTCTCTTTTACCGATATTGTTAGCTTCAACAAAAAAGAAAGAAAAAGAAAAGGTAATAATATATTGAACTAGTATTTAATATACACATGTCTTAATCTCAAGTAAAAATCGATTCATTTAAGGAAAATTTTACTTAAAAAGTTGGGATTTTTTTAATCTAGTTGCCTTCAACTAAAACCATAATGGGCTTACATTTCAATCAATAACATGGTAACCAACACTCCTGTATATTATACCACGAAACAAAATTTTTCTCAAATATCTCAAATTGGTATTTTATTTGCTATTGTTTAAAATAAGATACAATTCGTACGTCATTGGCGTTAATAAAAATTAAATTTTTACACTTTTATTTTCTTTCTTTCTTGCTGGTGTTTTATGGATGGATACGTATCATCATGAATTGATATTAGTGGATGTTTATGACTTGAAAGTGTTAATTATTGATGAGACGATCATTTCTCAAGCTACTAAATTTTTTTTTTTTGTATTTTGGTTTATGCAAATTTTTAACAAAATAATGTGTCATAAAAAAGGTTCTCTGCAGCTTTTATACGGGTTCAAGGAGAATAACTAAAGTCATCTGTGTTTCAATGAAGTTGAATTTAGGTTAAATTTGCAAAAACCCTATACCTTTGCAATTTTTATTGAAAAATTAAAATGTGCTATAATTTATTAAAGTAGTTACATCTTTCGTAATTAAATAAATTTTTATGGATTTAAAATTTAATTAATTGTATTCGATAGGGGTATAGCTTACCGAAGGATATTGAAATTTTGAGGTCATTCCCTTGGAAATGCAAATTGCAAATTTTGCCCATGAACATTCCACTAAGAAACAGGGGCAAACTTCTCACATATCAATGAGTGCAGTCCGATTCAAGTTTAAGCTCAATGATAAGGGGCCTCCTTTTTATAGCCGGGTCCGAACGGCGTGCCACAGTGCAACACCTCTTTGGAGAGAAGTTTTACTGGCATAGTACCTCACAAATATTGCCAGCATCAGGAGCGAAAAAAACACCGCTGAACATTTTTTTGATGGTCTCGCCAGGATTCGAACCCAGGCGTTCAGCGTCGGACATGCTTACCTCTGCGCTACGGTGGCCTCTGTTCCCTTACTAAGGATAAAAAAACTTTTTAGGCAGATACATTTTCTTTGTTTTCTAAAAATTCAAGAAAAATGTATTTGTGATTGAGACCATATGAACAAGGAACTGGGAATCTAGTCTAAACCGTAAATGCGTGCTAAGTTCGGCCGAGCCGAATCTTATATACCCTCCGCCATGGCCGAATCTTATATACCCTCCACCACCATTTGTCGAGTTCTTTTCCCCGTATCTCTTTTTAGGCAACAAAGGTGCTACATCAAGTTATAGTCTGATTCGGACCATAACCGAATAGAATTGTTTAGGGGCTTAAGAAATATTGGGTTGCCCAAAAAGTAATTGCGGATTTTTCAAATAGTCGGCGGTGACAAATTTTTTCACAGCTTGTGACTCTGTAATTGCATTCTTTCTTCTGTCAGTTATCAGCTGTTACTTTTAGCTTGCTTTAGAAAAAAAGTGTAAAAAAAGGATATTTGATTAAAGTTCATTGTAAGTTTTATTAAAAATGCATTTACTTTCTTTTAAAAAATCCGCAATTACTTTTTGGGCAACCCAAAAGAATAGGAAGATCAGTTTATATGGGAACTGTATCAGGCTATAGACCGATTCAGACCATATTTGACACGTATGTTGAAGATCATGGGAGAAGCCGTTGTACAAAATTTCAACCACATAATAATTGCTTCCTCTAGTGACTCAAGAAGCCAAGATCCCAGATCGGTTACTATGGCAGCTATATCAGGCTATGGACCGATTTGAACCATACTTAGCACAGTTGTTGGAAGTGATATCAAAACACTACGTGCACAATTTCAATCAAATCGGACGAGAATTGCGCCCTCTAGAGGCTCAAGAAGTCAAGACCCAAGATCGGTTTATATGACAGCTATATCAAAGCATGGACCGATTTGGCCCATTTACAATCCTAACTGACCTACTCTAATAAAAAGTAATTGTGCAAAATTTCATACGGCTAGCTTTACTCCTTCAAAAGTTATCATGCTTTCGACAGACAGACGAACCGACATGGCTAGATCGACTTAAAATGTCATAACGATCAAGAATATATACACTTTATGGGGTCTTAGACTAATATTTCGAGGAGTTACAAACAGAGTGACGAAATTAGTATACCCCCATCCAATTAAAAATTTAATAGAATCCATCATTTTTTAATTGAATATGGATCTTTTTTTTAATTACGATAATCAATCACTATCGTAAGGCAATTTTTAATTAAAAAATTAATTGATTTTAGTATTGGTACAGTTGGGGTTCTAAATGGGTCATATTGGACCATGTTTTGAAATAGCTGCCCTGTGAACCCATCTCGGATCTTGACTTCTTGAGCCCCTAGAGGGCGCAATTATTATCCGATTTGCCTGAAATTTTGTACTGTGACGTATTCTATGACATTTAACAGAAGAGTGATATATGGTCTGTAGCGGTCCAAAACCTTATATAGCTACCATATAAACCAATCTCCCGATAATGGTTCCTGAGACTCTCGAATTCGCAATTTTTATCCGAATTGGCTGAAATTTTGCACAATGACTTCTTCTATGAACCCTAATAGACGTGCCAAGTATTGCATGAATCGGTGTAAAACATAATATAGCTACCATATAAACCGTCTCTCCTGATAATAGTTCTTGACCCTCTTGAGTACGCAATTCTTATCCGAATTGGCTGAAATTTGCACAATAACTTCTCCTAAGACCCCTAACAGACATGCCAAGTATTGCATGAATCGGTGTAAAACCGATCTCCGGCTTTTACTTCTTGAACCTCTAGAGGGCGATATTCTTATCTGAATGTATATTCTTATCTGAAATGTTACACAATGACTTCTTCTTGGCCCCTGTATATGCGTGCAAAGGTCTGAATCGGTCTATAATCTGATATAGCTTTAATATCTCTCGATCTCTCGATTTTACTTTTTAAGCCTCTAGAGGTTGAAATTTCTACCTGGTTTCGCTGAAATTTTACACAGTCACTATAGACAGATAAAAATTATTTTGAAAGTCAACAACTTTGGTCGAAAAAAGAACTACGAAAGTTGTTAATTTTCCTACAACAATTTATTTTGAATCTCAACAACCTAAAGGACAAATTATAGTTGAAAGGCACTTTTTGCAAGCCAACATATAACAACAACAATATATCCACAGGCAAGGCAAAAAACTATCTCACTGAAAATAAATCTCTGAAAATAAATATCTGATGTTTTGCTCGTCTCTATAATACCTTCTGTTTGAGCCCCATAATGCTATACTCGTTGCAAGGTTTTTTTTGAGTGGCACCCAAATATTTTGTCCCGAAACTGAATATCATATTCGTTCTGTACTCCCAAACATCCCTCATTTGAGCCCCATATTGCCATGGTCGGTAAATATATTCTGTTTGGATGTGGGGCGGCCCAGCAAACACTAGGCCCCAATATTGGACAACAGATTCGTTTTCTACACTCAAATAACTTTGGTTTGAGTCCCATGATCGGTATATATTTCGCTTGAGGGGGTTTGGGGTGGATCCCTATTATAAGTTTAGGATTATTGTAAGGGTATAAACCAAAATTCACTTACGTCAGTTCACCTATCTCCGAAATCTACCTCAAATTTGTATAAGGGGGAGGGTCCGCCGCTCACATAACACTCACTTCAAACCCATTGTAAAGAAAAGATAACTTCAGTGATTTTTATCACTTATTGACTGACTCATATCTGATATTCAAAAGTGCTGAAGTACCCCATCTAGAAACCAAAAATTGACAATAACAAAAAGTTTCAAGTACATCGCTTCAATCAATTGCGTCAAAGCCTTCGCCACCACTACCACCATGAACATCACATTGAAAATTAGACAACATCGATTGGTCTCGAAGAAAAAAAAATGGTTCTTGATGTCACAACAATCACGTAGATCGATAGACAAGGCAGCAACAATCGAAAGTTAATTTCCAAAAATTTTGGAAATGGGATAAACACATACAGGTAGTTGTTACTATTTCGCTGCAAAAATGCACTCAATTAAAAGCAGTTAAATGTACTCGCTGGAGAGGGTTAAGTTGAGTTTAGGGACGTAGTCAGGATTTTATTTTGGGGGGGGCACTTTAACTCTCTAATATCTTTTTAGGGTGGGGACACTTCGCCCTGAAAGCGGGTATCCAATTCGTGCCATTGAAACCTATGACGCGGAACGCGTTCGAATCCTGGCGAGAACATCGGACAAAGCGGTGTTTATCCCCTCTTAATGTTAGCGACATTTACGAGGTACAATGCCATGCATGGTCATTTAAAAAATTTTCCTGAAACTTGAATTGGAAAGCACTCATTGATATGTGAGAATTTGCCCCTTCTTGGTTCCTAATGGTGTTCTTCCTAAGGGGACTGTTCTCATAAGGGGAGGGATGGCACCTCAGACATTTCGACTCAAATATTGATATCAAATTCGTGCTGCACTTCCAAATCTCTTTAATTTAAGCCCCATATTGCCATGGCCGGTAAATATGAACCGTTTGGAGGGTGTTTTGGTGCTGGGGCGGCCACCGGCACTTTGCACGGAAAATATTCGTTCTTAATTCCCAACGGAAATTAAGTTCAGTTTAGGGGGTGCTTTAGGGCGTACCCCAAAATACATGGCTCCAAAATTGTATATCAAATTCGTTGGTCCGAAAGGAAACATAGGCTTTCTGATATCGGGAGGGGGGCGGACCCTTCCCCTTATCCCAAAAGTTCTATCCAAAAATAAAAGTGGACCGATCGGCACAATATGGGATTGAAATTAAAGGTATTCAAGAGTAGAGTACGAATTTTGTAATAAAAGTTGGGTCCAAGTACTTGTGGGGCCGCCCCAGCCCCGAAACCCCTTAAAATAGGCTTATTTGACGAACATGACAATATGGGGCTCAAATGAAAGGTATTCGAATATGCTCAGGAAGAAAAAATATGCTTTATAGTTTGTTGATATCGGAAGGGGGCGGACCCTCCCCGTTACCCTAAAAATACCACCGAAAATCACAAGTGGACCGATAAAGACAATATGTATATCAAATGAAAGGTATTGAAGAGTAGAATACGAATATGGTATTTAAAATTGGGTCCAAGTATCCAGGAAGTCGCCCTAACCCCAAAATGTCTAAAAACAGACAAATTGGTCGTCCATATCAATATGGGGCTTAAATGAAAGGTATTCGGGAGTAGTTTACGAATCGGGCATACAAAATCACATCTACGTGTAGGGGGTTGCCCCACCCCCCAAAAACTCTCGAAATGGGCATGACTATATGAGACTCAGTTTGTTTGTTTGTTCTGTAGAAACAAAAAAAAACGAAACATAGGTTATATATTTTTTAGATATCGGATGGTGGCTGACCCTACCCTTTACACCAAAAACGGTACCCAAAACCCAAAGAGGACTGATTGGCACAATATGGGTATCAAATGAAAGGTATTGGAGATTAGAGAACGATTATCGCATACAATTTTGGGCCCAAGTACCCAGAGGCCTCCCAACCCCAAAACTACTCTAAACAGAAATATTCGACATACCTATCAAAATGGGACTCAAATAAAAATTATCCGGCAGTAGATTACAAATATGAGATAAAAAATGAGGTCCAAGTAATGAGAGGCCGCCTCAACCCCAAGTGGGCATATCAGCCGACCATGGCTATACAGGATTCAAATGAAAGATATTTGGGAGTAGATTAAAAATATGACATTAAAACTTGCGTTCAGGTCAAGGTGGCTATTTTTCTCCTAAAAATACATCGAATAGATAAATGAATCCATTATGGCAATATGGGACTCAAATGAAAGGTATTTGAGAGTAGAAAACGAATTTTGTATCCAATTTTGGGGGTACGCCCTAAATCACCCCTTAAACTGAACTTTATTTCCGACTATAGCAATATGGAGCTCAAATCAACGGTATTTGGGAATAAAGAACGAATTTGATATCTATTTTCAGGGCAAAGTGCCGGTGGCCTCCCCATCTCCAAAACACACTCTAAACCGTTCATACATACCGACCATGACAAAATGGGGTTCAAAGTAAAGGGATTTAGAAGTGGACACGAATTTGATATCCATATTTGAGTCAAAATATCTTCCCTAAAAACCACCCCAATTTAAAAAATACCAAATCTCGGAGATTGGTAATGCGATTCGTTCGAAATTTGTTGCACTCTAACAATCATCGACGACTGCCACAGTATCCGAGGAGTTTAATCGAAATCGGTTCAGATATAGGTATAGCTCACATATATATGTTCGTCCGATTTTGAGAAATATTGCAAAAAAGTGCTCATCTGTCGTAATTTTGCAGGAAGGATTTTCTTATGACTCTAAATATTATTGGTGAATTTCATAGAAATCGGCCCAGATTTAGATATAGCTGTCATTTATGTATATCTCCAGATTTTCACTCCAAGAGCCTCTACAAGCGCATTGTTTGACTAATTTTGCTAAAATTTTGCACAACGCTTTCCTCGACAACTACTACATTATCTGAGTTTGCTCGAAATCGGTTTGGGCCCGAGGGCACCCCCCTGGCTACGTCCCTGGTTGAGCAAACCCTTTGTGTCGCAGATAAGGAAATCTAACATATCTATGGGTAGATAACGAAAGGTATGGTTATCAACAAAAATATGGCGAAAAACAGAGAATTATTTTCAAACAAAGAATTTCGTTAGGGCAGGAGTGAGTGGGAATGGTACCTTGGCAGGTTGGCTCACTGGCTGCATAGGAGTATTTTTTTGGTTGGAGAATGTTCAAAGAAGCATGACGTAATACGTCCGATGAGAAGTCTGCTAAAAAAAAGTCTAGCGATAGCGCCGGAAAAGGTGTTCATTGGGTGATAGCGTTTTGCAGTTGGTAATCGAAATTAGTGATATATTTGTATTGAAGGCGATAAGTTGGGGGAAAACAATTTGTGGGGTTCGCGTAATACAAAAGTTAGTAGAAATTTGAATTTTTCTTTGGCACGCGGAAGAACTAACCTAAACTATTTTGTTGTATTTTATGCATTGCAGATAATTTTATTGCTGAAAACCGAAGTGTGGACAAACCCAAAAGGGATTGACGTCAATCAACCTCTCTGCCCCATTTACATACAGCAGTAGCAGCAACACCAATACCCTGAGGATCCTCTGTACATTTCTGAACCAACTTCCCTCACCACTCAACAGAGAGCAAAAGACATAGAAACCCACACAAAAATGACGAGTCCCACAACGACAAGACGATCTTATACATGGTCCTGGGCTATATGCAGCTTCTTATTGGTGTCTCTGGCAAACACAGCGACTACTTCCACCGAGCTATCATCATCATCATCACATTCAAGCTCGAGCAGCAGCAGCTCCAGCACAGAAGACTTAAAGGCTGACCAAAACTATCTCTGCCCCGATGACTGCCATTGTGTCTTGGCCCACAACACACACAAGCCCTTCCTGCATGCCAAATGTAGCTCGCTCAAGGGTCTGAAGCCTGATCAGCCGCTGGCCACTACATTGCCGCTACATTCCATCGATTTGTCTTTCCTCAATTTGACTCGCCTCTCACATTCACTGGAACAATTGCACGATCTCACCTCTATTGATTTGTCCCACAATGATTTGCATGAATTTGGCCACCTGGCTCGCCGCATCAAGAAACTCAATCTTAAGCATAATCGCATTACCTCGTCCAAGCTGACCAAGTTGCCGCAGCATTTGCAGAGTCTTAACCTGCAGCACAATGACATTACCAATCTGCCCTTGGAGTTCACCCAATTGTCGCAACTGCAGTCCCTAGAACTCGGCCACAACCCCATCAATTGCTCATGTGAAACTCTCGAGGTACGCAATTGGTTGCAGGAGCGCCATGTCTTCATGGAACACCCGGTGACTTGCTCCTACCCTGCCTTGTATAAAAATAAGCCCTGGCTAGCAGTCAAACAGTCGGCGGTATGTGATCAAGAGAAGAAAGGCTGGATGCCCGCCGAGGAGGAGAACGAGCTGATGATGGGCGATGACCCAAGGGTCGAGGCTTCCGGCGATGTGGACGATGAGGAGGAGGAGGAATTGGGCAAGGACTACATGCCTTTGGAAACAAAGACTACCACACCCAAAAATTCACAGCATGTATTGTACGAAGGTTCCGGAGATCTCAGCGAATTGGATGTGCCTTTGGACATGATGATGTCATCGACTCAGGAACCCGAGTTAATGCATGAAAGTAGCAGCCCCTTTGCCCAGGAAGAGGAGGAAGAGGACGATGGTTCCGGCAGTGGTGGTGGCGTTTTGCTCTTCCCCTCATTGCACATCGACAAAGTGGTTACCGACGACTTTGATATGGCCGAAAACGAGGAGGACAAGGATGAGAATGATGATGACAATCAACCCATTCGCGAACCCCATATCGATGCTGACATTTTCAAACACCATTTGGGTATCTATGATGGTGATGAGAATAGATCCACAGAAGCACCTGTCGAGGAGGAGGTCATCAAGGCCGAGCATGTTCCTTCACTGGCCGCCGATGTTCCCGACCAGAAACCCAGCACTGAAGGTCCCGGCGTCGACAATGTGGCCCAGGCCAAAGTTGGCGACCAGGAAGAAGGCAAGGCCACCTATTTGCTGTGGGGCGTTATTGTTTTCATTATTGTGGCTCTTTTGTTGTTTGTGGCCATTAAACAATGCAAAAATAAGGGACGCAGGGGTCATGATGCTGAAAATCCCCAAACTGAGCTGGTGCCCATGGACAAGAAACAGCTGGGCAAACCTTTGCGCAATGGTGTGCCCGAGCATGTGCCACTGATAGGAGAAAAAACCAAATCGGATATGGCCAAGCCCATAAATGGCTCGAAGCCCTATGACAATGCCGATGTCAAGGATGGGCCCACTCAACAACAACAACCCCTATTGAATGGCGATAAAAATGGTCATGCTCCCAGCGATGAGGCTGGCTCGCGACCAGACTCTCAGCTACAGGCTCCACATGAGTACTATCCCATATCGCCGCGTTATCCCACACCCCAGTCGCCGCGTGCCTCCAAATACAATCAACAAAATGCAGAGCCCAACAACAATGATCCCAGCGAACCCTACCTGCCCTCTTCACCAAAATCAGGGCGTTATTCACCAGTCTATTCGCCAGAGACGGGACGTGTAAAAATCAAGTTAACCGAAACACCCAGACCCAAAACGCCCATGCTGGTGACACGCAGCCGTTCAAATGCCGGCGACATAATCACCACACCTCTGCGGCCTGCCTATCAAACGGCAACACAAATGGAAAGCTTCCAGCCGGCAGCGGTGCATACAGCAGCAACACATACCAATGGTCATGCAGGAGAACATCATTGATGCAAATGTTAAAGATGCGTTTGATGACCACAATGAAAGCGGCAAAGACAATGATGACGACGGCGGCGGCGGCGGCGGCGGCGGCGACAGCGGTGGCTACAGCGATAAAGTAAGAATTAACAACCATTTCGTAACTAAAACAAAGATAATAAATGAACAAAAACAACAACATAGATAAAATAACGCGTAACTGCTAAAAATGAGAAATACAAGTAATGTGAGAACTGAGTTAAAGAAAAGCTGTTTTTTATCGCGAGTTATTTATAGGAAACAGAGATAGTGAGAGAGAGAGAGAGCATGCCGTTCGTTTTTCGTTTTTGCTAGTTAAAGAGAAATAGTGTTTAAATGCTGTGAATAAGGTGCTTTAAGCGACAAGATTTATGTATAAACAAAAACAACTAAAAACAAAAACTTAATAACAAAATTGAAAAACAAATTTTATCTAAAAATTTTAATAGTAAGAGTAAATCGAAGCAAAATATAACATTTAAGTTCGGTGGTGATAATCTGGAGGAGACAGAAAGAGAAAGAGAGAGAGAGTGAGATTGAGAGAGAAGATGCAGGCACTCAACTCATGTACATAGCGCATTTTTTAAGGTAACTAGAGTTTAAAGAAAATTTTAATAATTTCGAAAATAAATAAAAAAATTAAAACAATTACCCATAAGCTATAAAATATGCTATAATTGAAAGTTTTAAATAAAAGTTCTATAAATGTATAAAAAAAAATAAAATCCATTTTTTTTTTTTAATAAAACAAAATTAAGTTTCAAATTAAAATTCCAATTTTTAATTCGAAAAATCTGCAACTTGGACAATTGGGATAAAGCAAATATTTTTTAGTTTTTTATTCCTTATTAAAACTAAAACAAATAATTTTTTTTTTCAAAATTCCTTATATTGAAAATATAAGAAAATCAGTTGAAAGTTGAAAGTAAAATAAAATTTTAAAAAATGTGTATGCCATATATAAAAAAGAAAATAAAATTAAAAAACTTTATAATTTTTGTCAAATTTCCCAAAATGCAAAAAAAAAACTAAAAAATATTAAAAAAAAAAATAATTCAAAAAAATATTATAAAATAATAAATAATTGAAAATAAAAAACTTAATTTTAAATGTTTTAAAAATACATAAATAATATAAAAACTCGAAATATTTTTTCCAAAAATAATTGAATTTTTTTCCCTTTTTTTAATTTTTTTTTTTATTTATCCAATTTCCTTTCTTGGCTGTAGCTTTTTATTCAAAAAAAAAAATGGTTTTTAAAAATGCAGCATTCATTTTTATATCCATCACCATGGAATGGGGTATATTCATTTTGTCATTGCGAGTGGAACACATCGATAAACCCATTTTCATATTAACGATCGAAACACTGTTGCCAGCGCCACATTTTGAGATTGAGGGAACTCTGGTACTGCCATCTGGTAGTCACCCAGTGGAAAAACTAATAAGGCCTGCTTAAATCAGGCCTGATAACCCTGCTTCAAAGCCTTCTAATAGAGGGACCATAGCCCTTCTAAAATGAAGCTTCCAAGAGGACTACCTTGAAATTTCTAAAAGTTAGACAAGGTATGCCTCCACCATCTGTTTGTATTCCTTCTGAAGTACCCCATAAAATATATGGGACACTTATGAGTATCTATTGAACTTTTGATGTTTTTAAGCAGTAATTCTGTCCTTTTTAAGGCCATGTATTTACCGTGAAAGACTATTTACCAAGACTAACCTGGCAATGTCACTCAATGTTAAGAAGATATGAACATGGATGAAAAACAAGGAATGATTTTAAGCCTCGAAGAGGGCGCCCTTTTCCCGAGGGCGCCCTTTTCCCTCTGGGCTTGCTGCATGAATGGATCGAAACTAGCGGCCACAAAAGGCCTGGGCGTCTTCATAGAGGATTCTGAGACTGAGTGCTGTTTCCTGCTATCTGACTAAAGCATGCTTCTGCAGGCAGAACTCTGGGCGTTAACTGAATGCGTGAGGGGATTAGTGGCGAATACCTCGAGTGTGGCTATCTTTACAGCAAGACAGTAAGGTCGCGAACGGTATTTTAGTGTAAGAAGGTGAACAATGCCTTCTCTGAGGATGGCGAATCGTTTGTGTTCCAGGCCATAGCATACTAAGGGAGAATGAGAGGGCAGACAACGTGGCTCTAAGGGCCAGGGAACTGTAAATATAAAATTTCCCATGAACATTCCTTTAAGGAACAAGGGATATATCTCTCATATCAATGAGTGCAGTCCGATTAAAGTTTAAACTCTTTTTTTATGCCGAGTACGAATGGCTTGCCGCTTAGCGACACCACTTGGTAGAGAAATTTTAACTTGGTAGGATAACTCATAAATGTTGCCAGCATTAGGGAAAACCACCGCTGAACATTTTTCCTGATGTTCTCTCCGGGATATGAACCCATGCGTTCGGCGTCATAGGTGCACATGCCAACCTCAGACCCACGGTGGCCTCCCAGGGGATTGCCATCAATAAATTTGAGGAATGCGAAGTCTTACAGGGCGACTCAGTTCAAGTTAAGTGGACGAAAAGGGCATTTATAGCACGAAAGAACAGTGAAAGAAGGGTCGTGAGAGGAAGTAAGAAAGAGGTCAGTATGGCTTTCGGGACACAAAGGACTATGGGTGCCGACTGCGATTATATGTGCGGCAAGTGACAGCGTGCGTTGTATGTCCATAGTGACATAGAATAATTTATCCTAATGGTCGTCGTTAGGTTAGGTTTAAGTGGCAGTCTGGCATCAGACTCTCTTAGACTTTTTCGTCCATTGTAATACCTCAGGAATTAAGGAGGAGGTCAGTATGACTTTCGGTATCATTTCGGGACACAAAGGACTACGGGCGCGCTTATATAAGCGGCAAGTGACAGCGTGTGTAGGGCAAGTGGCGAAGATGTTGGAACGTTTCCCATGTCATTGCCCGGCTTTTGCGGCTAACAGACTTTGGCACTTAGAAACGGAAACGATACCACCTTGTATCAACATAGGACAATACAATGGAGAAGGACAAGCGACTTTGGGAGCAGAAAACAAAAGAGTAATTTCTGGAGTAGATTTCGTTGGGGTTATTTTTCGGTATTTTGAGCGCACAAATAAATTTGATTAATGCGAATCGTTACAGGGGCTCTCAGACTTCGTGACTTAGGTGCGAATATGATGCCACCTTCAATCAACATAAGACAATACAATGGAGGACGATTAGGGATTTTGTGAGCAGCCCGAAGTTCGATCAACAAGCAGATTGGTGGCTTAGGTGTAGGTCCATAGTGACATAGCATAATTTATCCTAATAATCGTCGTATGGTTAGGTTTAAGTGGCAGTCTGGCATCAGACTCTCTTAGACTAGTTCGTCCATTGTAATACCTCAGGAAGTAAGAAAGAGGTCAGTATGACTTTCGGTGTCATTTCGGGACACAAAGGACTATGGGCCTATTACGAGCGGCAAGTGACAGCGTGTGTAGGGCAAGTGGCAAAGATGTTGAGACATTTCCCATGTCAATGCCCAGCTTTTACGGCTAACAGAATTCATGACTGAGGTAAGGAAACGATACCACTTTGGACAAAAGACAATAAAATGGGGGACGATTAGGGATTTTGTGAGCAAAAAAGGAAAGCTAAATATCTGAAGAAGATTCCTTCGGGGAAATTTTTCGGTATTTTAAGCTCACAAATTAATATGATGCTAATCCTTACAGGGTAACTCAATCCAAGCTAGAACAGTAAAAGTAGGGTCTTGAAAAGATGAGGCTATATGATTTCGGGACACAAAGGACTACGGACGCACTTAAAGGTGCGGCAAGTGACAGCGTGTGTATGGCGAAGATGTTGGAACATTTCCCATGTCAATGCATGGCTTTTATGGGTAACAGACTTCATGACTGAGGTACAGAAACGATACCACCTTGAATCCATCATAGGACATTAGAATGGAGGACGATTATGGATTTTGAGTTCTGACATAGATTTCTTTGGGAATATTTTTCGGTATTAAGCCGATTGGTGTCTTAGGTGTATGTCCATAGTGGCGTGAGTTGGCTATTAATTCGCACCCTCTTCTTTAGCACAATCTAACCTAATGACCGTCGTTTTTTTGGGTTTAAGTGGCAGTCTGGCATCAGACTCACTTAGCCTTTTTCCTCCACTGTGATACCACAGGAACAGGAGAAGGGAGAGGCCTTCTAGTTCCTACCGTTGAACCATGCAGATCGCTTAAAAAGCCCATTGTCTTGCGAATGTTCACTTCCGCTAAATCGGACAATTCCTCAAAATTAAATGAGAACCTAAAGTGGATGTGCAAATGTTCTATAGTCTCCTCTACCTTGACGATCTCACAGCTCCTGCCGAAGTCTGTCATCATGTTTTACGGTCAGACAGTGACCTGTCATGACGAACACAATGACTGAGACGTATGTTCTAGCCAGCGACAACAAAGCGGTAGACCTCTTCTAGTTTAGAAAAGGCCACATAATTTTGGAGTGTTCACCACCCACACTATGTGACCATCTGTCATTCGTTGTCCGTCAGGTGTAAAGATTTAGCTTGCATGCCGCTAGAGGCATACCTACAGATTCCAGTTCCTCTGGAGTGTGTAAAGTAGTTTCTGGTCTCGCAAGCTCATCTTCTCTACAATTCCCTAGGAAATCGCTGTGGCCCGGTACACAGAACCGGCGTATTTTGAACTGTTCAGCGAGATCGAGAGAGAGTCGAGGGCGGTTTTCGAATTCTCCAGGGATTTCAAGGCTGCCTCGCTGTCTGAGAAAATATTTATGCCAATCGTCGTTACGGCATTACATCTTACCCTTTAGTAATAAGCTGCAGGGTCGACGGAATCGAAGATTAAAGACCGCAGTTGAAGTCGGACTATTGGACCGAACTCGAAGTTTGGTACGAAGTTGAGCATGCTTGCCCCGACTCCGGCTTAATTACCACGTCTCCGACTTGGTCGTGGGTCAGACTCCGCAGCCCTGCCCATTACACCACTTCTTTAATTGCAAGTGTCTCCATTCTTGTCGTGGACCCCGGAGGATCCGAACTGTCTCGACAGAGAAGGTGGACACAACGTGCTGGCGGGCGCTGGCTGTTGGCGTTTAAAGCACCGATTGTGGCTCAGTCTGGGGCGCGGTTGTTGCCAACACACCATGTCCAGAGACAGCTGACAAAAACTCCAAATTTAAAACAGCTCTGGATGGAACCGAAAAACAGGGTCACACACATTCATTAAGGCAGTCACTTCGAACAATTCTGCCAAGTATGGTCAAAATCGTTTCATAACCTGATGTAGCTCCCATATAAACCGATCTCTGATCTTGACCTCTTGAGTCGCTAGAGGGCGCAAATATTATCTGTTTTGGGTAAAATTTGGCATGAAGTGTTTTGGTTTGACCATCAACAAATGTGCCTAGTATGGTCTAAGTTGTTTCAAAAACTGATATAGCTTCCATGTAAACCGATTTCGGACCTTGACTTCTTGCGCCGCTAGAGGGCACAATTATTATCCACTTTGGCTGAATTTTTGCATGAAGTGTTTCATTTTGACTTCCAACCACTCTGCCAAGTATAGTCAAAATCGATTCATAACCCGGTGTAGCTACCATATAAACCAATCTCGGATCTTGCGCCGCTAGAGGGCGCAATTATTATCCGATTTGGCTGAAATTTGGCATGAAGTGTTTTGGTTTGACCATAAACAACTGTGCCTAGTATGTATAAACCAATTTCGGACCTTGACTTCTTGCGCCGCTAGAGGGCGCAATTATTTTGCAATTTGGCTGAAATTTTGCACGCAGTGTTTTACTTTGACAACTTTGCCAAATATGGTCAAAATCGGTCCAAAACTTGATATAGCTACCATATAAAACGATCTCGGATCTTGAATTCATGAGTCGCTAGAGGGCGCAAATATTATCTGTTTTGGCTGAAATTTGGCATGAAGTGTTTTGATTCGACCATCAACAACTGTGCCAAGAATGGTCTAAATCATTTCATAAACTCATATAGCTCCCATGTAAACCGATTTGGGACATTGACTTCTTGCGCCGCTAGAGGGCGCAATTTTTATCCAATTTGGCTGAATTTTTGCAAGCAGTGTTTTATTTTGATTTGAAAACAATTTTCAAATTTTAATATAATTTAAACATTTTTTATTTTTTTTTTTTGTTTTGTTTTTAGTTTTTGTTTATCTTTCCTTTTTTTATTTAAATTGTGTTTTCCAATTCAAATTCAATATATTGTTTCATATTAATTTTTCTAAAAAGGATAAAATTATTAAGTTTTTGTTTATTTATTTTTTTCCGTTTTTTTTTAGAAAAAATCAAAACAATTGTTCAACCGAATATATCAAAATTTGTTTAGCATTAAAAAGCTTATTTTAAAATTTTTAATATATTTTTGTGTTACCATAGAAAACAAGAGTTTCTTTTCATATTCTTTTCTTTCCGTTTTTTATGTTTTTTTTTATATTTTAATTGTTGCTATTTCTATCAGATATTTCTGCCAAATATATAATTTCATTATAAATTTTCTGATTTATTCATTCTATTACCTTTATAACTCTGGTGTGTTATTCATAGCCTCTATCTCTCCCTTTTTCTCTCTCTCTCTCTCTTCAGTAGAATACACCACGAAACATATGTTTTCACCACCACGCAAGTTTGTCCAAAAGCTTAACATAGAAAGAGTAAATAGCCACCACAAGCATAGAAAACAAAAAGCACGAAGAAAAGCTTTATTAAATCTTAACCCATTATACTGTCAAGGAGTACTCAAAAGACCCCCAGTTCCTCTCAGCGTTCATGGTTTTAGAGGAAGTGAAATAACTATTTTTTTTATTTTTATTTTCTAGGTTTTTTTTCTTATATTGTTTCTTTCAAAGTTTGTGCATATATATATATTTTTACACTAAGAAACAAAACAACAAAATCCTAATAATTTTGTATTTATTCTTTACATTTAAGTATAAATAAAAAATTTAAAAATATAAATATATTTTTTGTAGAACAACAGAAACCTTTAAATTATTTTTTAAGTGTTGTTTTCTTTAAACCTAAGCAAAAAGGTGCGGAAAAGTAGCAAGATCATGTATTTTCCAAGGCTTAATAATCAACTCTTTCTAAAATTGCAACTAACAATCAACTAAAACTAACCAAAAAAACGACCTAACGATCAATAATGTTAACCTTAAAATTAAAACCCACAATTAACTCAGCTGTAACAAAAGTGTGCCAACCTAAACGAGTGTGCCTTGTTGAACTTAACGAAGAGAAAAAATTAACTAAAAAAGAAAAACTTATACAAGCACTTATCGAAAAAATAATTGCACTTTTTTCAAGCACCAACTAAAAAAACGATTTCATCAAAATATCACGCACATAAAATTTAAAAATTAAAAAAAAAACTTATTAAAGAAACAGAATATTGAACATAAAATGAAATTAACACTACAAAAAAAAAAAAAAGAAAAACTGTTCCCATTTTCAACGTATATTTCGTATATAAGTCAATATTTGTGATAGGTAAAATAATATTAAAATTTAACTTTAAATTCAAAAACCTAAACTAATAAACTTTAGGTCTTTCTCTTTTTATATACACATATACAACATGATGAGATAATGAAAAACAAAAACTTTATATATATCTACAAAAAAAAAAAATCAGATGGCCTGTTTCCTAAAATATTTTCTTTAAGATTTTCTTTTGTTTCTGTATATTAAAAAATCATTTTTAAATAAAATGTTTTTGCTTAACAAAAAAATTTTTTTTTATTTTTTAGTAAATTCTAGTGTAATACCAAAGTGTTTAATAATATGTAATATTATATTTTTTTCTTAAATTTTATTATTGAATAATTTTCTTGTAATCATAAAACCATAATAACAGATAAGTGGTTATTATTTTTTTTATTTTAAGTTTTCCTTTTCTTTTTATTTTCAGATACTCCTCTAGTTTTAAATTTATTTTAATTAAGACTTTTTGTTTTTTTTTTCTCTAAATTTAGTTTAATTATTATTATTATGTTTTTTTTTTGTAATAATCCTAGCTGCCTACTAAATTAAAAATGTTCAGTTTATTTTTTATAGAATTAATTTTAATATGTTTATATGTTTTAAGTTCATTAAAAAATAAATACTATTATATGATAATTCAAAATAAATTTAAAATCTATTTGTAAATATTTAAAAAAAAAAATTGTTTAGCGAGACCTATATGTGTGGTAAGTATTGGGGGTTAAGAATTAAATCCAAATGACTCACGATGAAGTTTCCCAGCCTAGCTTAGCCTGGCTCTTCAAAATCAACCTGTCGAATACAAATATTGGTGTTAAGAAAATTACTAAATGTCTTCAACAGTTTCTAATTTTAGCGATATTGGGCAGTAAGTAATGGGCTATAATGGTCTTAAGATCCTATATTGACAGATCATCGATATGGCAGCTTTTTCTTAATAAAATCCAATATCCATATCAGTGGACATAGCGCAACATACTGTTCAAAACCTAAGCGAATTCGATGTTCTTTTTGAATAGGGAGTTGGTGCTTTACTTTTCATACTGCGCTTGAAGAAAGGTGCCCTCATATGATCCAATGTCCGTCTCAAGGAGGCATGCTTTGAGATAGTTAAATACCCAAAAGGTATTTTCCCTGTATATTGAGTAAATTTCAGGGTATTTACCCATATATACTTAAAAGCTACGTATTTACAATTTTGAATTATACAGTACATAAATTATTCATTTATGTACTGTAAATGTCCGTGCGTGCAATACCAACCACAGATGTCGCCTCGAAAGAGGTGGTTGACTTGCATAAGCGATTATGAGTAGAAATAAATGCCGCAAGTGCTATTCATTTAATTTTGGGATACAATTTACATTCCAAATTCATTTAGATTTTAGTTTCAAATTTTGTTGGCAGATGTCATGAGCCGAAATCAGTAATATCATTTTTTTTAGAAATTTGCTTAAAATTGGTTATTTAAAGCCTGATGACGCAGTTATAAGCATGATAACTACCAGGTAGTGTACCCTAAACAGCTGAGTACAACTTTTTCTCGCGAAGTACACTATCTGTCAAAGAGTTTTGGTTGTGTGTGTGTGTATTATAGTTAAGAACCATACACACACAAACAATGAAAAATGGCGCGAACTACTAACATACACAAAATCAAAGTTGCACTTATAACTGATTTTAACAGATAGTTCACTCAATATTTTGTTGTTGGGCAACTGCCACTACCTGTAAATGAATTAATCTTGGTTGTAAGCGCCCTTAAATAAATGTGTTATTCAATAAAAATAATTCACATGCGCACTGGACTAGTCTTTATGTACTGTCTATTGAATTTTTGGTAATGGCTCCACACCATAGAAAACAAAGCGATCTAGCGTACAAAATTATCCCTAATGGACTTTATCGTATGCCTCTGGTGGCATTGTATGCTTTAAGATTGGACCACTATCACACTCATTATAAGGATCCTAAAGTCGACTTTCGACTAATCAATTAGCAAAAAAGTCGAAATCGACTTTAAATGATTTGAAAGTCGAATAATCAATTTTGAAGTCGACAAAAAACTGCAGAGTTGGAAAAGCTTGGCTTTGCTTATGATGCTGCTAGTTAGGAAACATAGTTAGCGATGTTTCCAATTTTTCTGAGATGCATTTGGTTAAGATTCATTGCTCTTTTGTTTACCCTTGTTGCCATAAATATATTTATATCCTGCACCACTACTGTGGTACAGAGTATTATAACGCACTAAGCATTTGTTTGCTACACCCAGAAGAAAGAGTGATTGATATGTATACCGATAGACTCAGAATCATTCTCTGATTAGATTTAGCTATGTCCGTCTGTCGGTCTCTCCGTCTGTCCATTTTAATTTGTGTACAAACAAAAGTTCGCAATTTTCATCCGATCATCTTCAAATTTGGTATATGCATGTTTTCGGCCTAGAGACAGAGCCTATTGAAATTGGAAAAATTCGGTTCCTAAAGACTAGCCCATTTATATGTTCCTCAGTATCCTGTAGTATCCTTTCATATCCTCCCTGGAGTACTTAAGACCATCTCCCGCCTATCCTATATAATCCTTGCGCATCCTTACAGGAGTACTTACCACGGTCTCCTGTCTATACTGTAGAATCCTTGCGTATCCTTACGGGAATACTTACCACAGACTCCTGCCTCTCCTGTAGTATTCTTTGTGGAGTTCCTACCACGGTCTCCAGGCTAACCCGCAGAATCCTAGCATATCCTTGCTGGAGTACTATCCACGGTCTCCTGGCTATCCTGTAGAATACTAGTAGTTTTTCTCCTTGTCCTTGCGTTGTAGCATTCAACACCCCACGTTCCCTTGGTTTCCGCACCTTGAATTTATAATCGGAATACTTACCACGGTCTCCTGTCTATACTGTAGAATCCTGTCTATCCTGTATAATCCTTACGTATCCTTACGGGAGTACTTACCACGGTCTCCTGCCTCTCCTGTAGAATTCTTTCGAATCCTTGGTGGAGTTCCTACCACGGTTTCCAGTCTATCCCGCAGAATCCTAGCATATCCTTGCTGGAGTACTATCCACGGTATCCTGGCCGTGAATACTAGTAATTACCAGAATACTAGTAATTTTTCTCCTTGTCATTGCGTGAGCACTTATTAAGGTCTCGCGTTGTAGCATTCAACACCCCACGTTCCTTTGGTTTCCGCTCCTTGAATTTATAATCGCCGAATAGTGGAACCCCTCACCCTTTCCGAATCCTACTAGAGTACTTATCAAGGTCTCTATTCCCGACATCCCCGAGAGTTTCACCATGAACCCACCGAGAGGGGCCCTCCGAGATAGAGTACTTACCAAGGTCTCCATCACCAACCTCAGGACATCCCAGGAAGAACGCCTATCTAGTTGTCTCGGATGCCTGGCTCAACGCCCTACAGATTTGTTCTATATTTTTCTCCAAAAAATAAGTAGCCTTAAGTCATCTCATACCAATAAAGATTACGTTTAAAACCAGCCCTCTCTCGTCTTTCTCTTTCTGTCTCACAATCAATAAATTTCTGTGACGAATCCTCGGACACGGCGAGCTTACCCCAGCGCTAAGGGAAATCTGTCGTTACATTGGCGCCCGAGCAGGGACGAAAGGAGTTAGAGAGCGTGTGGGGTGACTAAGCGTGAAGTAAAGAGCGAGATGTCGTTAGATCTGCGGGTGTCCTGAGGGTACAGCCTCCGTAAAAAAGACAAGACCCAGTACCTTGAGGAGTTCGGCTGTGAAATCGGGGGCACCGTTGAGGAGCAGAGGAAACATTTTGCGATGTGGCTTGCACAGTATCATACCCCGGAGCGTCTCAAAAGGCTACTAAAGATCCAAGCCATACACGAGAAGGAGACAAAAGTGGCCACTCCCAGAAAATCAGGTGCGGACACAGAAGACAGTGACGCTGCGACATCCAAGATGTCGTGTCCTTGCAACAAGAGAGAAGAGGTCCCATGTTCGGAAGTGCCTGGAAAAGGAAGCAGAGCAAACAACAACCACCGAACAATGGCATAGCAGGTCCGAAATTGGGGAATGAGTTACACAGATGAAAGTAAGCCAATGGAATTCATCGAAAGGTTAGAAGAGCGAGCCGAGAGGTACGACATCACCACCAACGAATTAGTCACGGTTATGTCGGAAGTACTCCATGGGATAGCGCTGATGTGGTTTCGTAACAACCGCAAGCCCTAGCCAACATGGAAGACATTTCAGCAAGATTTTCTCATATTCTTCCTCTCTTGTCGATTTCTCTAGAGAACCTAGAGGACGAAATTCGACAACGGAGACAGAGGCTGCGGGAGTTGTTCAAAGATTACATGCTAGCAATGGAGGATCTCATGCGTCATAGCAGTTACTCCGAGAAACAAAAGGTGAAAAGAAACTTAAAAAATTCACTTCCCGAGTATATGTGGTACATCCGTCGGAAGGATTTTACTGACTTAGCCGATCTCTTGGAGATGGCCGAGGACTTGGAGGGGATACCGACCGCCGCAATGTAGCTAGAGGTCACCACCGACGAATAAAAACCCGAGATGTCGAAAAGACCCCTAAGGCAGCTATAAACTCGGCCACCGCTTGCCGAAGATGTGGTCTGGAGGGGTACTTTGCTGCAGGATGTCGCAACCCGCAGAAACTATTCTGTTGGCAATGTGGTCAAGAGGGTATAAAAACCATCCAATGCTGCCGAACACGGTTGGGAAACGAGCAGTGGGTCCCACGAAATCAGGGAGTGGGGGCCCAAGCCGGTCCCCCCAACTCAGACCGAACCTCCCTGTTCTTCGCAGACTCCCGCCTAATAGCTACCATCCAAAGTCGACAGAGTTTTGTCAGCGAGTCCTTTGCAAAGTCAGTCCGCCCCTGTGCTTTAAAATCCAACGATGGCATAGCCATCGGGCTAGCAGACGGTTCACAGCGGCAGGCCATGGAGTGCGAGTGGTTATCGTGTGGGGCCAAAAACTTCGGATCCTGGTCGGTCGAACAGGAAGGGTCGTTGTGATGCCACGTTTATCCATTGTTATGTACGGTACGGCAACAACAACGTTTATCCATTGTTATGTACCGTAAGGCAACGGCAAAAAAAGGACGACGGTGCATCTCTGTCATGGGTGGAGATGTTGTTGTTGTAACGTCAGCCAGGAAGTGTTTGTGTGACGTCCATACAACACGAGGCTGACGATGAGTATAAAAGGGGGAAACCCAACATATGGGGACAGTCAATGCAATGCCGTATAGTTACGTATGTATTGTAAATCATTGGTCGCAATACCAGAAGCATATGATGAAGTCAATTATACGCATAGATGGCTTTGTATTCTTTGGGGTGGAGCCACTACCAAAAATTCAATAAAAAGTATATAAAGACTAGCCCAGTGCCCATGTGAATTATTTTTATTGAATAACATATTTATTTGAGGGCTAACCAATGAAACATCACACTTTTAATAACCACTTTTAAGCAAATCGCTGAAAAAGAGGTCGGACCAATTTCGAATAATGACATCTGATAACGAAATTTGAAACTAAAATATAAATAAAAAATGGAGTGCAAATTATTTCTCAAAATAAAAGGAATAGCACTTGCGGCGTTTACTTGTACTACTCTTAATCGCTTATTCAAGTCAACCATCTCTTACAGTGCGACATCTGTGTTTGGTATTTCATGCACAGACGTTTACAGTACAAAAATGGATGACTTATTTACTGTATTATATAAAATTGAAAAGACATTAATTATTATCGTACTTTTATACCCACCACCAATGGATAGGGGTATATTCATTTTGTCATTCCGTTTGCAACACATCGAAATGCCCATTTCCGACCCTGTAAAGTATATATATTCCTGATCAGCGTAAAAATAGATATATTGAGCTGAAACTTTGCACAGATTCTTTCTTTGTCCATAAGCATAAGTTAAGTTCGAAGATGGGCTATATCGGACTATATCTTGATATAGTCCCCATATTGACCGATTCGCCGATTTAGGGTCTAAGGTCCATAAGACCCTTCGGCATTTTTCAGCAACTTGGTCCAAATCGGTCCAGATTTGGACATAGCTGCCATATACACCGATATCTCGATTTAAAGTATTGGCCCAATAAAAGGCGCACTTATAATCCGATTTCACTGAAATTTTACACTGTGGCTTATGTTAGGCTTTTCGACATCTGTGTCATATATGGTTCAGATCGGTTTATTTTTAGATATAGTTACTTAAAATACTAATTGAACAATGACTTGTACTTATAAGACCAAATTGGAACATACTCGAGGTGGTGGGTATCCAAAGTTCGGCCCGACCGAACTTAACGCCTTTTTACTTGTTTTACCTAAAAACGGTCTCTTCTTTTTGGACCTCCAAGTGATCAACAACAATAAGTGCTATATCAAAATCTGGACCGATTTGGGCCGAGTTTCAGAAAAATGTCGAAGAGCCTAACATAACTCACTGTCCCTAATTTCGGCGACATCGGCAGCTATATCCAAATCTGGACCGCTCTGTGCCATATTGCGGAAGTATGTCGAGGGGCTTAACTTAACTCACTGTTCTAAATTTCGGCGACATCGGACAAGTAATGCGGCTTCTATGGGCCCAAAACCTTAACTCGAGAGATCGGTCTATATGGCAGCTATATCCAAATCTGGACCGATCTGGGCCAAATTGAAGAAGGATGTCGAAGGGCCTAACACAACTGACTGTCCCAAATTTCGACGAAATCGGATAATAAATGTGGCTTTTATGGGCCTAAGACCCTAAATCGACGGATCGGTCTATATGGGGGCTATATCAAGATATAGCCCAAGATAGCCCATCTTCAAACTTAACCTGCTTATGAACAAAAAAAGAATCTGTGCAAAGTTTTAGCTCAATATCTCAATTTTTTAAGACTGTAGCGTGATTTCAGCAGACAGCCGGACAGACGGACGGACATGGCTGGATCGTCTTAGATTTTTACGCTGATCATGAATATGTATACTTTATAGGGTCGGAAATGCATGCTTCAATGTGTTGCAAACGGAATGACAAAATGAATATACCCCCATCCTTCGGTGGTGGGTATAATAAAAGTAGAGAGGTCTTAAAATCGAATGGCAAATGTATATACTTATTTACTTTTTATACCCACCACCAAAGGATGGGGGTACACTAATCTAGTCATTCCGTTTGTAACACCACGAAATTTTGATCTAGGACCCCATATATATATATATATTCTTCATTGTCTCGAAATTCTGATTCGAACTAGCCATGTCCGTCCGTTCGTCTGTCGGCGGTCGAACGCGTAGAGCTAGCCGCTTGAAATTTTGCAAAGATACTTTGTATTGATATATGTCGTTGGGGATTGCAAATGGGCCATATCGGCTCAGATTTGGATATAGCTACAATATAAACCGATCTCCCGATTTGACTTCTTGAGCCCCTGGAAGCCTCAATTTTCATCCGATTTGGTTGAAATTTTTGCACATAGTATTCTGTTATGACTTCCAACAACGGAGATAAGTACGGTCAAAATCGACCAAAGACTTGATATAGCTCCCATATTTTAGCAGAATCCATGGTGGTGGGTTCCCAAGATGTGGCCCGGTCGAACTAAGCACGCTTTTACTTCTTATATTAATACATGAACTAAAACAAATTATGTGTGCAATCGAACTTGCGGGCGGTTGCAGCATGTTTGATGTTAGAAGTCATTGACTACATATTTATTGGGTGGGCAAGCTATGGTTCGATCGTTGCACATACAAGCATTACCAATGCAAAGCCCAAATACAAAAATGCGTGTGGTTATCCATATGCGTATTGATCTAGCAGGACGCTATTCCGTACTGCCGGTAATGTGTTGTTGTTATGCTCCATATAAGCTAGGCCTATGCTTAGCATCTGCAGTAGGGGGGGTGGCGGCGCACAAGCTGCTGATGTATGGATATGCACCTTAAGAGGAAAGAGGGGTAAAGCTAACGTCCAGTCAGATCAGTACTCATATTGAAGAAATGTTTCAAGCTTATTTTAAACAAGCAAGAGCGTGCTAAGTTCGGCCAGGCCGACTCTAATATACCCTCCACCATGGATCGCATTTGTCGAGTTCTTTGTGCGGTATCTCTTTTTAGGCAAACAAAGAATAATGAATAAGAACTGCTATGCTATTGGAACTATATCAATTTATAGTCTGATACGGACCATAAATGAATTAAATGTTGAAGACCGTAGTAGAAGTCATTGGGTAATATTTCAGCCCATTCGGATAAGAATTGCGCCTCAAGAAGCAAAATCGGCAGATCGGTTTATATAGGAGCTATATCAAGCTATAGATCGATTAATGCCATATTGGACACGTATATTGAAAGTCATGGAGGAAGCAATTGTACAAAATTTCTGCCAAATCGGATGAGAATTGCGCTCTCTAGAGGCTCAAGAAGTCAAAATCCCAAATCGGTTTATATGGCAGCTATATCAGGTTATAAACCGATTTGCACCATACTTAACACAGTTGTTGGAAGTCATAACAAAACACTTCATGCAAAATTTCAACAAAATCGGATACGAATTGCGCCCTCTAGCGGCTCAAGAAGTCACGATCCAAGATTGGTTTATATGGCAGCTATACCAGGTTATGAACCGATTTGAACCATACTTAGCAAAGTCTTTGGAAGTGATATCATAATACCACGTGGAAAAGTTCAGTCAAATCGGACGAAAATTGCGCCCTCTAGAGGCTCAAGAAGTTAAGACCCAAGATCGGTTTATATGGCAATTATATCAGGTTATGAACCGATTTGCACCATACTTAGCTCAGTTTTTGCAAAATTTCAGCTAAATCGGATAAGAATTGCTCCCTATAGCGGCTCAAGAAGTCAAGATCCAGGATTGGTTAATATGGCAGCTATACCAGGTTATGAACCGATTTGATACTTAGCAAAGTCATTGGAAGTGATATCATAATACCACGTGAAAAAGTTCAGTCAAATCAGACGAAAATTGCGCCCTCTAGAGGCTCAAGAAGTTAAGACCCAAGATCAGTTTATATGGCAGCTAAATCAGGTTATGAACCGATTTGTACCATACTAAACACAGTTGTTGGAAGTCATAACAAAACACTTCATGCATAATTTCAGCTAAATCGGATAAGAATTGCGCCCCATAGCTGCTCAAGAAGTCAAGATCCAAGATTGGTTTATATGGCAGCTATACCAGGTTATAAATCGATTCGAACCATACTTAGCAAACTCATTGTAAAATTTCAATCAAATCGGACAAAAATTGCACCCTCTAGAGGCTCAAGAAGTCAAGACCCAAGATCGGTTTATATATCTATACTAAAACATGGGCCGATTTGGCCCATTTACAATCCCAACCGACCTACACCAATAAAAAGTATTTGTGCAAAACTTCAAGGGGCTAGCTTTACTCCTTCGAAAGTTAGCGTGCTTTCGACAGATGGATGGACAGACGGACGGACATGGCTAGATCGACTTAAAATGCCAAGACGATCAAGAATATATATACTTTATGGGGTCCTTGACGCTATTTCGAGGTGTTACAAACAGAATGACGAAATTAGTATACCTCCATCCGATGGAGGTACAAAAAATAAGAATACAACACCAATTTAAAGAAGTTGGAAATAAGTTCATGATGATGTTACTTTTGATAATAATGACCATTTTGGCCTTGGACGATTTAAAAGAATTTGAAAAGTAATTGAGGTAATGTTGTTCGATGAATTGATGACAAGCTGTTGGAGTAATTTTGATGGGAATAGATGATGATGACCAGTTGGAAAAAATGTTAATTAGGTGGACGCAGGTTGGCGAAAGATATATTTTGGGTTAGGTTGGAAAGATGGTGCAGATATTAATCCGCCCCATGCCACTATGGACTTACACCTAAGCCAGTAATCGGCTTGTTGTGCGCTCTAAAAACTATAAAGTAACCCCAAAAAGGAAAATTTTAAGTTCGAAATTCCGAGCTATTTACAAAATCCTTCATTGTTTTCAATACCATTCCCTTAAGTTGGTTCAGGTCTGGTTTTGTGTCTCCACCAAAGTGCCAGTGTCTGTTAGACACCAACGCCGGGCAAAGGAAGTGCTCCAACGTCTCATCATCTTGCCGGCATGCCCTACACATGCTATCACTTGCCGCACAGATTTTACATAAGTGAGCTCGTAGTCCTAAGTGTCCCGTTATGATACCAATAGCTATACCGACCTCCTTTTTACTTCCTTTCAGTAATAGCCTCATCTTCTCACGATCTAGATCCCCCCATAGGATGTTCGCCGTTCTACCGACCGTTTCGCTGTCCCACAATATTGCATGCGCATTCGTCGCCCACTCCCTTAACTCGGACAACGTCGACCCAAAAGGCTTTGGGTTAACCAAGTTTATTGACGACAGTCCTCTGAACTTCACCGCCAAATCGTTCGCACCCAAACGATGCGGAATTTGCCATCCTCAGAGAAGGCGTTAATCTCCTTCTTAAACTGCTAGACTGTTCGTGACCTTACCGTCCTGGTTATTATTGCCCTTATGACAATTTTACTGTCGGTAAAGATGTTCACAATCGACGTCCTCGCGTAAGCATTATACCACTTCACGCATTCCGTGATCGCCCGGATCTCCATCTGCAGGACCATATTATGGTCAGGCAGTCTAAAACAGATCTCAGTGCCTGGGTTCTCACTGTAGACCCCAGGCCCACTCTGTCCTCTAGCTTTGTAACATGATCTTCCAGATAGCATAATCCATGGAGGTGGGTGTCGCAGATTCGACCCGGCCGACAATTTGTTCTGATTTTGTTTCTCACTGCTGATTCTGCTAGTATAAATTTTTTTTGTTACTTATAATTATTTTTATTTAAATCTACATTTGTTGTATATTAGTTCCGCTCTACTTATGCATTGGTTACGTAATAGAAAAAAAAATTGTTGTATGGGTAATAAGCTAAAATACTAAAAACATTGCAACATAGCCTTAAGTTTAGAATAAAGTCTCGCGCATTGGCCTGTGGACCACAATAACAGGTTCCTCCTCTGAGCTATCACCATCTGCTGCCGCAGCTGCAGCTGCGGTAAAGTTGCCACTTGCTCGTCGACTGGAGGAGTTTCTTAATTTCTTGCGTTTGCCTTTGATTAAATCGATTTCGGCATTGGAGTCCGAAGATGAGATAACACCTCGCAAAGATTGTATTTCAGGTTCTATGATCACATGAAAGTCACTGCCTTCAGGCGATTCCTCTTTATGGGACATGGGTGCATCCCCAAAATAATCTTCAACGGCAGGTGTAAGCGGTGGTCCAGGAGCCATGGCCTTTTTGGGTTTTCTTTGAGCAAATGGACTATTGGGCTTGCTGATAGTGTCAAATTCAGGATCTGTCAGGAATTCCACACTATCAGCCCTGAGACTAGCCCTCTTAAAGGGAGGTATTTCGGCTATTTTGGGTCTACGCTTCGTATATGGACTATTTTCGTAGCTCTGGAAATTTCCTATCTTTTCGGCACTTTGTAGGTTTTGGGACTTCAAATGGGCCGGAGGGAAGCGGGAATCTTCTATGGCAAACAGTCTGCTGCCAGAAGGATTATAGGTTATATGACCAGTGCGACGTGTGGGTCCCATTTGTTGTACACGTTCCTTGTCACGATTCGATAGCATCTCCTCGCTGCGGAAACGAGTGCGATAATCCAATTCGGGCTCTTCTTCCTGGGATATATCATCTTCGGGATTGGTGCGAGATTTCTTGAGGCGACTTCTGCGTCGAGATGTGTCTGTGGTCAAGTCCAGCATGGATTTGACAGGACGCACTGGTTTGGGCATGCGCAGGGCATCTTCATAGGAAGGCAGTAGATTGTTTTCTAAATTATTGGGCGCATTGGGACGGGCATCTTCATCTAGAATGCGTCGATTGAGATCGCGACTGAAATTCAAAATAAAAACAATTATTTCTCTTCTGGTTGTTGGTTCTTTAACGATTTTCTTACATGGCCCTCATTTCGTCTTGATTCCTTTGATATTCCTCCTGATCCATTTGTTTTCTTCTCCAGGCCATATATTTTTGAAAGCATGTGAACATGCATATCAGCCCAGCAATTGCCAATATGCTCAACACTATGGTGGACCAAACCTTTTCGGCACTAGTGGAACGTTGATTGGGTATCCAATCTTTTTCACAGGCCGCCTCCCAAGTTTTACCATAGTTGATGGTAGGCGAAGCACAGCGCAGACTATTGCGATCCTTGATCTGTAAAGAGTATTTGTTTTCTAAGAGCTTGTGGCAATTTTGCTTTATGTGGTCATTACCCTTGTGGGAGGAGCGGTCAAATAGTCGTGAAAATCCACAAATGTGGGATCCTCACAATGACATATCCAAGTATTATCTCCTGCATAAATCTCATCCAAGTATTTGTTTGATTGAAAAAATTGTCTGGGAAAGGGATTTGTGAAACGATTTCCATTCAATTTCAATTGAGCCAATTCCGGAAAGTGCTGGAATGTTGTATTGCGCAGAGTGGATAATCTGCAATTTAAGAGAGAGAGAGAGAGAGTTCAAATATAGAAATGAGAGATATTTCAAACAGCCTTAAGTTGACGTCAAAATGAAGGGTTTTTATATTATACAAACTGGCCCGCTGAGCTTCGCTACATCCCAAAATGCATTTCTGAAAGTAAATTCTTTTATACCCTCCACCATAGGGTTGGGGGTGCACTAACTTCGTTATTCCATTTGTAACGCCCCGAAATATTCGTCGGAGACCCCATAAATTAAGTCGATCTTGCAATGTCCGTCTGTCCGTCTGTTTGTCGAATGCTAACTTGCGAAGGAGTAAAGCTAGATGCTTGAAATTTTGCACAAAAACTTCGTTTTAGTGTAGGTCTGTTGGGATTGTAAATGGGCCATATCGATCCATGTTGTTATATGGCTCCTATATAAACCGATATCCTATAAATTTTGTGCTGTGGCATACTCTATGACATGCGCCATGTTTGGTCCGAATTGGTCCAAAACCTGATATAGCTCCCATATAAACCGAGCTCCCCTTAATAGTTCTTGAACCTCTAGAGGGCGCAATTTTTATCCAAACTGGCTGAAATTTGTGCAATGACTACTTCTGTGAGCCCAAACAATTGGGATAAAATTGGGCTGAATCGTTATTAAACCTGATATAACTCGAATATATTTTACTTTGAACCTCTAGAGAGCGCAGTTTTTTATCCGATATGGTTGAAATTTCCGCAATGACTTCTTCTATGACCCTAGATATGCGTGAAAAGCATTGTCTGCTGTTTTTTTTTTACATTTTGAGTCTCTAGAGGGTGTAATTCTCGATCCCTCGATTTTACTTCTTGAGCCCCTATATGGCACAGTTCTTATCCGATTTCGTTGAAATTTTGCACAATGGCAACATCCTAGTCAAGTATAATCAGTTCATAAGCTGATATAGTTCCGATGGCATAGTTATTCTTTGTTTGCCTACAAAGAGATACCAGGCAAAGAACTTGACAAATGCGATCCATGGTGGAGGCCCTGCCGTACTTATCACGCTTTTACTGTTAAAGCATTTTCTAGCCTCCTGCCCTGAAGATCGAGTCTATGGATCCATCAACTCAAACTTGAGTGCATAATTGTACTCTCCTATCAAAGACTTTTTATACTCACCACCATAGGATGGGCTTTTACTAATCAAGTCATTGCCTTTGTAACACCTCCAAATATTGATCTGCGATCCCATGAAGTATATATATTCTGGACCGTCTCGACATTCTTAATCTAACTAGCCATGTCCGTCCGTCCGTCTGTCAAGAACACGATAGCGGTCGAACTCGTATAGCTAGCCGCTTGAAATTTTGCACATATACTTCTTACTAATGTAGGTCATTGGGGATTGCAAATGCGTCATATCAGTTCAGATTTGGATAAAGCCCCCATATAAACCGATCCACCGATTAGACTTCTTAAGCCCTTAAAAGCCTCGTCCGATTTGGTTGAAATTTGAAGCATAGACTTGAAATATGACTTCCAATATCCATTGCAAGTATTACCCGAATCGGTCTATAAACAGATATAGCCCCTATATAAACCGATCTCCGGATTTTTCTTCTTGAGTCCTTAGACGCCTCAATTTTCATCTTAGTTGGCTGAAATTTGGAACAAAAACTTGAGTTATGACTTCCAACATCCTCGCTAAATACAATATCGGAATTGGTCCACAAACAGATATAGCCCCCATACAAACCTATCCCCGGATTTGACTTCTTTAGTCGTTAGACGCCTCAATTTTCATCCTAGTTGGCTGAAATTTTGGAACAAAGTCTTGAGTTATGACTTCCAACATCCATGCCACATATGATTCGAATCGGTCTATAAACAGATACAGCTCCCATATTAACCGAACCCTGGATTTCATTTTTTCAGCCCTTACAAGCCTAAATTTTCACCTAATTTGGCTGAAATTTGGAAAAAAGACTTGACTTCCAACATTCATGCCAAGTATGATTTGTATCGGTCTATAAACAGATATAGCCCCAAATAAACCGATCGCCGGATTTGACTTAGAATCCTAAAGTTTCACCAGATTTGGCTGAAATTTGACCCAAAACCCTTTCTTATTACTTACAACCGCAGTGCCAAGTTTTATTTCAATCGGTCCATAAGTACCGATAACCCGATATGACTTTTGGAGACCAAAATAATGCAAATGCAAATTTAGTGGATAAGGGTACATTTTTAGCGGAAGCCATGGTGGTGGGTACCCAATATTTGGCCCGGCCGCATTTGGCAGGCTTTTACCTGTTTTACACCCACGACCGAAGGATGAGAGCATATTTTTTGTTTTTTCATTCTATTTGCAGTACGGCGAAATCTCGAATTTCCGACACTATGATCTTGATCGTAATAGAAATCTAAGATCATCTAGCGATGTCCGTCCGTCCGTCTGAAATTTGAATTCTCGCTACAGGCTTTAAAAATAAAGATAATTTGCTGAAACTTTGCACAGATTATTTTTGTCCATAGACAGCTTAAGTTCGAAGATGTGCTACATCGGACTATATCTTGATATGGACCGATCAGTCACTTTAAGGTTTTAGGCTCTTTAAACCCACATTTATTATCCGATTTCACTGAAATTTGATACAATTTGTTGCGTTAGGCTCCTTGACATTTGTACCACATATGGTCAAAATCAGGCTATATTTGGATATAGCTGCCATATAGACCGAACTCTCGATTTAAGCTCTTGGGTCCGTAAAAGACGCATTTATTACCCCATATATCCTTTTTTATATACTTTTTTTACACTTTTTTTCTAAAGCAAGCTAAAAGTAACAGCTGATAACTGACAGAAGAAAGAATGCAATTACAGAGTCACAAGCTGTGAAAAAATTTGTCAACGCCGACTATATGAAAAATCTGCAATTACTTTTTGGGCAACCCAATACATGCTCAATATGGCTCAGAATCAAATTTGGATATAGCTGTCATATAGAGGGAATTCCCGATATCTGGTATTTTGCCCTATTTCGCTGAAATTTAACACTCTTCAATCATATATTGGGTCGCCTAATCTTCGTAACGTTATTTCGAAGAATTAAGACCTGAACAGCTCATTCTTTTGAGGAGCGTCGCGATAAAAAATGCAACTCTGCAAACAAATGTCAAAAAGAAATTCGTAAAAGTAAAACAATTTTTAACATTGACGACTTAACACACTACTTCATGTGTGGCAACATAGAATGACGCTCGCTTTCAAGCGTCAAAGTTCAATTTTTTCACTTTCCCGCGTTGCTTTTGTGGTATTTATTGCAGAGTTGCATTTTTGCAACGCAACACTCAAAAACAAAGCTCAACGTGCTCATTCTGTTTCGGTCTTTAGTTTATTTGTCGCTAGAGACATACCCACATATTCCAAACATTCCCACGTTCTCCAGAGATTTAGTAGCCGTTTGAGGATATTTTTACCAACCACCTTTAGGTTCGGTTGAAGAAGTCAGTTCGGATTTTTTGCCGCACCATGCCACTATGAACATTTGTGCTCATAAGCTAGCAATAGGTTTAATGTACGCTCTAAATACTGAAAAGAAACTACCACAGAAGCCAGCGTAGCGCAGAGGTTAGTATATCCACCTATGACGCTAAACACCTGGGTTCAAATCCTGGCGAGAACATCACAACAATTTTTAGCTGTGGTTATCGTCTGTGACCTTACCGTCCTGGTTGTTATTGTCCGTGGGGCCGACTTACTATCCACAAAGATGTGCACATTCGGCGTCTTCGCTTTAAGACCGTTCCACCTAACGCATTCTGTGATCGCCCGGATTTTCGACTGCAGGACTGTATAATGGTTAGACAGCAGAAAACTAAGTCTCAGGGTCCTCAACGAAGTCACCCAGACCTGATATGTTCTCCAGCTTTCATCCATTCATATAGTATCCAATTCATCCAGGTCACGTCTTGATAATCGAGCGACAGTATGACCTGTTCCTATCTTCTCTCCGAACCTGTTGTAATAACCTTAACTTTCACTTCTTTTCCATTGCCGTCAACCATACTATCATAGCGAAAGTCAGTATTGGTCTAATTAAGCTTCAGTAAAGCCAGAAAACTATCCTTAGATTCAGACCGCTGCACTTCTACTCGGTTTCTGTCAACCAAACTATCGAGGAGTAAGTTAGTATTGGTCTAATTAAGCTTCTGTTTAAGTCAAGAGGCTATTCTCGGATTAAAGCCCCATTTAGCGCCTCCATAGTGCCAAACATTTGTAATATGAGCTTCCCATTACGTTTTGGATGCGAAACTACCAGTTCAGTTGCCTATCCAAGATCTCTCCTAAGTTTCTGGCCTTGTAGGCTATCGATATCTTTTTGTTTAAGAAACGTGGCATATTTCAATCTTCTCCGGGTTAACGTTTGGAATCCTAGGTATAGCTCAATCGTATACCATTTTCAGGAGCCTTACTGCTTTCTTTCGCAGCAGAAGGGTAGTCATTGTAAATATACAACACTTCATTTATTACAATGACAATAGTGATCGGATTACTTTTGCGAAATAATCAGTTTCAGTTCTTCAGAATACACCACCAAGCCCACGTGATCTATTAGTCTGGAACCATCCATATCAATAACTTTTTATACCCTCCACTATGAGACGGAGGCATACAAACTTCGTCATTCCGTTTGGAACACCTCGAAATATCGATGTATACATATTCTTGATCGGAATGACATTTTTAGTCGATCTAGCCATGTCCGTCCGCACTCTAACTTTCAAAGGAGTAAAGCTAGTCACTTGAAATCTTGCACAAATACATCGTAAAAGTATAGATCGGTTGGAACTGCAAATCGGCCATATCGGTCGATATTAAGATAAAGCTACCATATAAACCGATCTCCCGATTGTACTTCTTGAGCCTCTAGAGAGTTAAATTTTTATCCGACTTGGCTGAAATTTTGTACTATGACATTCAATATATGTTCCAAGTATGATCTGAATCGGCTCAAAACCTAATATAGCTATCATATAAACCGATCTCCCTATTATACTTCTTCAGCCTTTAAAGAACGTAATTCTTATCCGATTTGCCTGAAATAATGCACAGTGACTTTTTCTGACCAACATCTGCAGCGAGCACAGTTGTCACGGATACAATGTGCTACGTAAGGATCGTTTAAGGAATAGATGTGGGGTATTGGCCTTTGTGATACAAAATAGACCCATCCCGCCTGCGCTTGGCCCTAGTGACCGAAACATGGATTGCATGGGGATAGTAGCCAAGTCCGGTACTGCGGAGCTAGAGCTGTACAATATGTACGTACCCCGGTTGGTAGTTTTGACCCAGGCCAAGCTTAAAAGCCCAACATAAGTGGGCTAATGTCTGGCAAAAATCGTCTGGTTCTAGGAGACTTCAATGCGCATCAAGTTTCATGGCATTCTTCACGGTGAATGAGGATGCCCCCACTAGGATTACGAGAAGGTGCAGCAGACATTTCCATTGCATACAGCCATCTCCTGAGTGACGTATCCTGGCAAGCCACCATCTCACCATCGACCTACCACCAGACTACATAACTCTTAGCGCCTCTTCAGTAAACTGACACCCCCCTGGAATGTGCTAGTTGCCGAGAGGAGATTCCGAGACATAATTAAAGCAGCATACTCTAACTTTATACCAGCCGGTCGAATACCCCAAGTGCGGCCCAATTTTTCGGCGCATGGAGTGGAACTCGCAGAAGACCGTGATGGGATTCGTTGCACAGTAGTCAACGAACATAGCGGAATTTGTGGCTGGAGCACTTGGAGCAATGAAACTAAGGTACCAGTTTAGACACACTGTGGTCTACTTTTAACTCAATCTCGAACCCCGATAGACGGGATGACAGGACCTCAGCCACTTTTGGCGACGTAACTGTAACTAATCCGAAGAGATGCACCAGATTGTTCAGCCGTTAATTAATTGTGCATCCCCAGAGGAACAGGGCTAGGAGGAGCGCCATTCGTCGTATCGGTGGTCTCCGAGCCGATGTATAGCCATCGCAATTTACTTTGGATGAAGTTACGAATGTTATCCGTGGCGCCAAATCATCCAAGACGTTGGGCCCCGACGGCATCTCTACATTGATGCTGAAGAATCTGGATCAACCTGGAGTTGATTACCTTACAACTGTCCTCAACTTGTCTTTGAACACTCTTAGAGTACCCAATGTCTGGGGGAGCCGTACTGACCGATCTCCCTTCTCTCATCAGTAGCTAAGAAGCTTGAGGGACTACACCTCCCGAGACTCATTGAGGAATTTCCTTTCGCCGAACATCAGCATGGATTTGGAAGACTGCACAGCACGACAACAGCTTTGCATGCCATCCCCGCACACATTTGCCGTGACTTTAATCAGCCCAGGACATATGATATGATGATATGTACCTATCGAAAGCATTCGACACGGTCAGCAATGCCAAACTATTGGAGAACATCGCCAATACGTCCCTTCAGCCAGGACTGAAAATCTGGATCGAGAATTAATTGTGTGGTCGGCAGTCATTTGTAGAATTTAGGGAAAAGAAGTCGAAGAACCCTAGAGTGAAACAGGGAGTTCCCCAAGGTTATGGACCGATTTAAACCACACCTAACACTGTTGTTGCAAATCATAACAAAACATCTCATGCAAATTCAAGATCCAAAATCGGTTTATATGGCAGCTCTATCAAAACATGAACCGATATGGCTCATTTACAATCCCAACTGAACTACACTAGAAGAAGTATTCGTGCAAAATTTCAAGCGCCTAGCTTTACTCCTTCGAAAGTTAGCGTGCTTTCGACAGACAGAAGGACGGACGGACATGACGATCAAGAATATATATATACTTTATGGGGTCTCAAAGGAGTATTTCGAGGAGTTACAAACAGAATGACGAAATTCCTCATCCTATGGTGAAGGGTATAAAAAGTATGTCTGCATGATTTATAGCAAACGTTGCAGAAAGACCTAAATTAGCCATTACAGAACATAGAATAGATTCCAAGCACATAATCTCTGACACACAGTTTCGAAATGTCTTTCTCCATTTGGTCTCTCCATCGGAGTTTTGGTTTCCTCTTTAGCGTGTTTTATTATGGTCGCCTTCAAAAGACTTTCTAGCTGGAGCTTCGACAGACGGTCGCTAGATCCACTAAGGTTTAAGATGTTCCCCATATGAATTTTCATCACTTTCCGCACTTACCGGCAATAGCTTAAATCCAATTTCTGCAATGTATTCGATCCCATTCCCGAAGGAAAATCACTAATTAAATTATTGGATAAATCCAATTTCTGCAAACTGGAGAATCCCAAAAATGCAGTGCCATCAATTAGTATGATTTCACACCACGACAGGTTTATGTCACGCAATGAATTCGACACCAACTTGGTTAATTTCTCAATGTAATTGTGATTCAGATTCAAACTTAGCAAATTGTCATTGGCTCTAAAGAGATTACGATCCAAACGGGCTATTTCATTGTAGGATAAATCCAATGCGGAGAGTCTTTTTAAATTTTGAAAAGTTTCAGTTTCCAAAACTCGCAAGGAGTTACGCGATAAACTTATAACCTCCAGCTGGGTATTGTTTTCGAATGTATGGCTTGTCAGGGAACGAATCATGTTGCCAGTCAACTGCAAATGGGTGAGGCGGGGCAGTAGCGACAAATCGATATCATCCAGACTGCAATAGGAGAGATCAAGTTCGCTGAGAGTTGAGGATTCCAGACGATTCATGGTATCCACCTGCAGGGCAGTATTCCAGGAAAGTATTAGAGAATCCAGGACTGGTAAACCCTGCAACAAAGAGCCGGGAATGCGTTGCAAATTACAATTTTTCATTTCCAAAACTCTTAAAGTTTTGGAGGGTAAAGCTGCCAAGCCGCTTAAAGGATTATTATTTAATTTCAGTCTTTGCAGGTTGGGCATATTTTGAATTAACAAATCGCCCCCAGCCTTGGCTATGCCACAGTTTTCCAATTCCAGATGAGTCAAAGATTCACTCACAATCACCTGACGATGATCATCGGCATTGAAGACATTCAATTGGTTGCCACTCAATACCAGGCGCTGCAAATTCAGGGCATTTACAAATGCTATGCTGGGATTTATATCGGCCCACTGGTGTATGCTGTTATTGGCCAATATCAATGTCCTCAAGGAGTGGAAACCCACCAAGGCCTCCGCTGAGAGATATTCAATTTGATTATTGGATAAATCCAAATAGATGAGCGACTCATAGTCTGCCAAATGCTGAGGAAACTCAATGAAATAATTTCCCGAGAGATCCAGATGTTGCACGGGAATATTTTGCAAGTCGGGATAATCGATAAGGCCACGGTTGGCGCAATTCACATCCAGGCTATCAAGCACCCAGGAACATTTACAATTGGTGGGACAATATACGGCATAACTGCAGTGTAGACTTAAGACCGCAATGGTCATGAATAGTGTCCAATGGAATATTTTTCGTCTACCCATGTTAGTTGGCAATGTCCACAACATGTGGTGATGAGGAGGTGATGGAAGGGTGATATACTGAAAATATACAAAAAAGAAATGGTAAAACATTTTTGTTTGTTTTTTTTTTTATCACATAATTACATGATAAAAGATAGCGAATTATATTTATTTGGTAGTGTCTTAAAATGTCATTACCACATACTTAGCAAAGACCTTCTGCATGAATTTATATGACCTTTAATAAATATATGTAGGTAAACCTGGTGCGTAACCACTTAAGGAGGAATTTGTAATACTTTCCACCCATAGCTTAAGATAAAGACTTTCTTTTAATCGAGTTGTAGAGAGCCATTCACGAAATCGGTGTTTAGTGCAAGGGGGCTAGTGATGGAACCGGAAATTCAAAATTTTTAAGTGAAGTTATTGGGTTGCCCAAAAAGTAATTGCGGATTTTTCATATAGTCGGCGTTGAGAAATTTTTTCACAGCTTGTGACTCTGTAATTGCATTCTTTCTTCCGTCAGTTATCAGCTGTTACTTTTAGCTTGCTTTAGAAAAAAAGTGTAAAAAAGTATATTTGATTAAAGTTCATTTTAAGTTTTATTAAAAATGCATTTACTTTCTTTTAAAAAATCCGCAATTACTTTTTGGGCAACCCAATATTTATGTGGTATTTTTATACCCACCACCACAGGATGGGGATATATAGTAATCTAGTCATTCCGTTAGTAATACCTCGAAATATTGATGTGCGACCCCATAAACTATATATATTCTAAATCGTCTCGACATTCTGAGTCGATCTAGCCATATACGCCCATCCGTCCGTCTGTTTAAATCACGATAGCGTTCGAACGCGTAAAGCTAGCCACTTGAAATTTTGCACACTTTCTCCTTTTTATGTAGGCAGGATATTGCAAATGGGCCATATCAGTTCAGATTTGGCTATAGCTCCCATATAAACAGACCCCCAGAATTGATTTCTTGAGCCCTTAAAAGCCTAAATTTTCACCTGATTTGGATGAAATTTGGTCCAAGCCCCTATTTTATGACATACAACATCAGTGCCAAGTTTTATCAGCATCTGTCAATATGGTGATATAGGTCCCCCTAAGTACAAATATCCCGATATGATTTCTAGAGAACAAAATATTTCAAATACAAACTCAGTTAATAAGGGAAAATTTTTGGCTATAGCTCCCATATAAACAGACCCTCAGAATTGATTTCTTGAGCCCTTAAAAGCCTAAATTTTCAACTGATTTGGATGAAATTTGGCCCAAACCCCTATTTTATGACTTACAACATCAGTGCCAAGTTTTATTACCATCTGTCAATATGGTGATATAGGTCCCCCTAAGTACCAATATCCCGATATGATTTCTAGAGAACAAAATATTTCAAATACAAACTCAGTTAATAAGGGAAAATTTTTAGCGGAATCCGTGGTGGGGGGTTCCCAAGATTCGGCCCTGCCGAACTTAGCACTCTTATAAATACTTGTTTTGTACGAAACTTTTATCCCCCCACTAGTGATGGTAAATCGAACAGTACTATTTGATGTCAAAGAAATTTTCCTGCTTATCCAGGGAAACCATGGTGGGAAATATTTCTCGTTTTTGCAGAAAATTTTAGCGTTTATACAAAAAGACTTCCCAATAAAACGCCATTTTAAAATTACGTTTTAAATTTAACAAAAAACACAAAACAAAAAAAAAAAAAATACCAACCGTGTGCAAATATAAACAAATATATAGTATCAAATTATTGTTTATCATACCCACCACCATAGGATGGGGTATACTAAACTAGTCATTCAGTTTGTAACACCACGAAATATTGATCTGCGACCCATAAAGTATATATATTCTAGATGGGCTCGATGTTCTGAATCGAGCTAGCCATGTTTGTCCGTCCGTCTGTTCAATTCACGATAGCGGTCGAGGACGTAAAGCTAGCTGCTTGAAATTTTGCACAGATACTTCTTATTGATGTTGTTCGTTGGGAATGGCAAATGGCTCATATAGGTTTAGATTTGGATATACCCCCATATAAACCGATCCTCCGATATGACTTCTTCAGCCTCTAGAAGCCTCAATTTTTATCCGATTTGGTTGAAATTTGAAACAGGGACTTGTGTTATGAAATCCAACATCAATATCAAGTATGATTCTAGTCGGTCTATAAACTGGTATAGACCCCATATAAACCTATCCCCCGATTTGACTTCTAGAGCTTCTAGAAGCCTTAATTTTCATCCGATTTAGCTGAACTTTTGAAAAATCACTTGTGCTAGGACTTCTAAAATACATTCTAAGTATTATCCGAATCGGTCTATAAACTGATATAGTCCCCATATAAACCGAGCCCCGGTTTTGACTTCTTGAGCCTCTAGTAGCATCAATTTTCCTCCGATTTGGCTGAACTGTGGAACAAAGACTTGTGTTGTGATTTCCAACATCCATGTCAAGTATGATCTGAATCGGTCTGCAAACTGATATAGCCCCCATATAAACCGATCCCCGGTTTTGACTTCTATATCCCCTACAAGACTCAATTTTCGATTCGATTTGGCTGAAATTTTGAAGAAACACTTCTATTGTGACTTCCAACATCCATGCTAAGTATGACCCGAATCGGTTTATAAAGTGAAAAGTTTTGATTTCTTGATTCCCTACTAGCCTCAATTATAATCCGATTTGGCTGAGCTGTGGAACAAAGACTTGTGATGTGATTTTTAACATACATGATCTGAATCGGTCTATAAACTGATATAGCCCCCATATAAACCGATCCCTGGTTTTGAATTCTAAAGCACCTAAAAACCTAAATTTTCCCCTGATTTGGTTGAAATTTGACCCAAAAACCTATCTTATGACATACATAATCAGTGCCAAGTTTTATCCGAAACGGTTAATATGGTGATATAAGCCTCCCTAAGTACCGATAACCCGAACTGACTTCTTAAGACGATTGAAGCCTCATTCCATTCCCGATATGATTGATATTGGGTACCCAAGATTCGACCCGGCCGAACTTAGCACATTTTTATACCCTCCACCATAGGATGGGGGTATGCTAATTTCGTCATTCTGTTTTCAACTCCTCGAAATATTCGTCTAAGACCCCATAATGTATATATCGACATGACATTTTAAGTCGATCTAGCCATGTCCGTCCGTCCGTCCGTCTGTCTTTCCAAAGCACGCTAACTTTCGAAAGAGTAAAGCTAGCCGCTTGAAATTTTGCACAAATACTTCTTATTAGTGTAGGTAAGTTGGGATTGTAAATGGGCCATATCGGTCCATGTTTCGATATAGCTGCCATATAAACCAATTTTGGATCTTGACTTCTTGAGCCTCTAGAGGGCGCAATTCTTATCCGATTTGGCTGAAATTTGGCACGACGTGGTTTGGTATGACTTCCAACAACTGTGCTAAGTATGGTTGAAATCGGTCCATAACCTGATATAGGTGTCATATGAAACGATTTGGGGTCTTGATTTCTTGAGACTCTAGAGGGCGCTGTTACGATTTGGCTGAAATTTGGCACGACGTGGTTTGGTATGACTTCCAACAACTGCGCTAAGTATGGTTGAAATCGGTCTATAACCTGATATAACTGTCATATAAACCGATCTGGGATCTTGACTTCTTGAGTCTCTAGAAGGCGTAATTACTATCCAATTTGGCTGAAACTTTAAACAACGGCTTCTCCCACAACCTCCAACAAATGCTGTCCGAATCGGTCTATAGCCTGATACAGCTCCCATATAAACCGATCTCCCTACTTTACTTCTTGAGGCTCTAGAGGGCGCGGTTACTATCCGATTTGGCTGAAATTTAGCATAACGTGTTTCGTTTGACTTCCAACAACTGGAAGTTGTTCACAACCAGATATTGCTGTCATATAAACCGATCTGGGATCTTGACTCCTTGAGCCTCTAGAAGGCGTAATTACTATTCAATTTGGCTGAAACTTTAAACAACGGCTTCTCCCACAACCTCCAACAAATGCCGTCCGAATCGGTCTATAGCCTGATACAGCTCCCATATATACCGATCTCCCTATTTTATTTTTTGAGCCTCTAAAGGGCGTAATTCCTACCCGATTTGGCTGACATTTTGCATGAAGTGTTTTGTTAAGACTTCCAACAGCTGTACTAAGTATGATGCTAAACGGTCCATAACCTGATATAGCTGTCATATAAATCGATCTGGGATCTTGACTTCTTGAGCCTGTAGAGGGCGCAATTATTATCCGATTTGGCTGAAATTTTGTACAACGGTTTCTCCCATGACCTTCAGCATATGTCTATACCCTGAAACAGCATCATGGGTATAGCTTGACGATAGCCTGAGATACCGGGAAAAGAATTCGACAAATTTGATCCATGGTGGATCTTGAATTCTAAAGCCCCTTGAGGGCGCATTTCTTATCCGATTTGGCTGAAATTATGTACAACGGCCTTCAACATACGTGTCCAATATGTTCTTAATTGATCTACAGCCTGATACAGCTCCCATATAAACCAATCTCCCGAATATGCTTTTTGAGCCCCTACAATGCTCAATTCTTATCCGAATGGACACAAATATTACCCAATGGCTTCTACTATGGTCTTCAACATTCAATTTACTTATGGTCCGAATCGGACTATAACTTGATATATCTCCAATAGCATGACAATTTTTTTCCATTATTCTTTGTTTGCCTAAAAAGAGATACCGAACTCGACAAGTGCGATCCATGGTGGTGGGTACTCAAGATTCGGCACGGCCGAACTTAGCACATTTTTACTTGTTTGTATTTCACCCAGCTGACTTGTTTGGTTGCATTGCTTTCGATTTTACGTTTCAGTTTCATTCATGTTCCTTATCTCATTATTCACTCTATATCGGCTAAATCTTATCAGTTTTGTAAAATTAAATAAAAGTATTAACTGTCTATGTATACAAATACTCATGTGTACCGACATACACACATAAACTTGTAGGTAAGCTTCCTAAAATGTATTTACTCTTCGAGTATTGACTTCCAGTGCTAGAAATATGGACTACGAAATTGTTATCTTATTGGAATTTCATTGTCTAACAAAATGGCATCATACATAGCTAATTGGTAGCAAGTTTTTGATATATTTACTCCCAAAATTAATACTATACTATAAATTCATGTAGTAAAAGAAAAGCAAGCAAAAAGGCATTAAGTTCGGATGGGCCGAACTTAGGATACCCACAACCTTGGATATAAATATTAACCACCTTTCGTCATAAAACGGTAAAAAATGCATCATTTATGAACTTATACCAGCTACAATATATCTAAATACAGTCTCATCTTCACCATATTCCCGAATGCTATGTAACGGTCTAACACCACTCATTATACAAAATTCATCGGTAAAATGGTGCACCTTTTATGGGCCTAAGAACTTAAACCGGGAGAGCGGTACATGTATAAGACAGCTATATCTGAAGCATATTGAACACGAATGTCGAAGAGCCTAACACAGCCCCATGTGTCAAATTTAAGCAAAATCGGGTAATAAACGTTAAACGTGCTTTGTTTTTGCTCTAAATCGGGAAATCGGTGTATAGGGCAGCTTTATCCAAATATAGCCACATCTTGACTATACAAATTTGCCCATGAACATTCCATTAAGGAACAAGGACAAACTTCCAACATATCAATTAGTGTTGTCCGATTCAAGTTTAAGCTCAATGATGCGACACCTCTTTGGGGAGAAGTTGTACATGGCATAGTACCTCAATAGTATCAAATGTATCCAGCATTACGAGGGGATAACCACCGCTAAAAATTATTTTATGATGTTCTTGTCAGGATCTTGACCATACTTGGTACGCATGTCGATGGGAACAACAGAACTCATTGTGCTAAATTTCGACAAAATCGGTTAATATTTTCACCTTTTATGATTAATAAATTCACCTATAATCGGGAGATCGGTATATATGGCATCTACATCCAAATTTGAACCGATCTGGCCGTATTGAACAGGGATGTTGAGGAGCCTTACAAAACTCGTTATCGCAACTCATTGTGCCTTATTTCGGCAAATTCGGTTAATAAATTCACCTTTTATAGGCCTAAAACCCTATGTCTCGAGATCGGTATATATGGCAGCTATATCCAAGTATGGATCGATCTAAGTCATATTGAACAGAAAGGTCGAGGACCCTAACACAGCTCGCTATAACAAATGTCTGCAAAATCGTACACTAAATGTGCCTATTATCGGCCCAAGACCTTAAATCTATATCCAAATCTGGACCCGAACTGGGAGTTATATCAAGATATAGTCCGATATAGCCCATCTTCGAACTTAATTTTCCTATGAACAAAAAAGAACCTGTGCAAAATTACAGCTAATATCTTTATTTTTAAAGACTATAGCGTGATTTTAACAGACAGACGAACGGACATGGCTAGATGGTCTAAGATTTTTACCACGATCAAGAATTTATATATTTTATAGGTTCGGAAATGGATATTTCGGTATGTTGCAAACGGTATGACGAAATGAATAAACCCCCATTCTTGGGTTGTGGGTATAACAAATGCTAAGTTCGGCCGGGGCTAATCCAAAAGCAGATTCATGGTGGTGGGCCATGGATCCTGCTAAAAAATTACACGAAATTAACTTTATTGAAGAGCATAGTTGTACTTTATATACCAAATTTCTGTCAAGCCGGGCAAAAATCCTACACTCAGGGAAATTTGTTACCAAACAGCAAGTCTGTTTATTGAAAACAGCAAACAGGTTTTGCGCTATAATTACTTGATTCCAGATTCTATTCCTTGTGTTCTTGTATAAAAGTTCCAAAATTCGTATGATTTTTGTGGAAAGGCCAAGACTTGCCTCGGCATGCATGCGAACAATTATCGGGCATTACAAAACTATTACAAAAGTGAGATTGGTAGTCATGTATTGTATTTTCACCCTTACTGCAGCGAATACGATTTTTTATTGAATTGGCTAATGAACACCAATCCTTGCTACTTCTAACTGTGCCACTGTGTTTTGCCCATAAACATGTCACTAAGGAACAAGGGCAAACTTCTCATATAGCAATAAGTGCAGTCGCATTCAAGTTTAAGATCAATGATAAGGGCCTCCTTTTTATAGCCAACTCCGAACGGCGTGCCGCAGTGAGATACCTCTTTGGAGAGAAGTTTACATGGCATAGTATCTCACAAATGTTGCCAGAATTAGGAGGGAAAACCACCACTGAACATTTTTTCTGATGGTCTCGCCAGGATTCGAACCCAGGCTTTAAGCGTTATAGGGGGATATGCTAACCTCTGCGCTAGGGTGGCTTCCCTATTCCTATAAAAGTGTTAGATTTTTTTCTAAGCACATATTTTCTGAAATTTCGATCTAGATCTGTTGTATATCTCCCTATTTGCGGCAGTGTGTTTGTTTCTAGGTTAGGTTGAAAAGAGGGTGCGGATATTATTCCACCCCATGTCACTATGGACACAGATCTAAGCCAGTAATCAGCTTGTTGTGCGCTGTAGCAAATTTTAAGTTAAGGAATTTCGTGCTAACAACAAAATCCTTAATTGTTTTCCATATCACTGCCCTAAGTTGGTTAATGTTTGGTATTGTGTCCCCACCTAAGTTCTGGTGCCTTTTAACCGATAAAGCTGGACAATGAAATGATCCAACGACTCATCATTTTCCCCTCATTCCCTACACATGCTATGACTTGCCGCACCGAGTTTGCATAGTCCTATGTGTCCCGTTATGATATCAAAAGCCATACTGACCTCCTTCTTACTTCCTTTCAGTACTAGCCTCGTCATCTCTCGATCCGGATCCCCCCATATAATTTTCGCAGTCCTACCGACTGTTTTGCTGTTCCGTAGTGTTACATGCGCGCCCACGCCCTTAACTCGGAATGCGTTGGCCCGAAAGGCTTCGGGATAACCATGTTTATTGATGGCAGTCCTCTGCCCTTCACTGCCAAATCGTCTGCCCTTTCATTCTCCTTACTCTGTTATGGCCCTGCATACAAATGATGCGGATTGTGCCATCCTCAGAGAAGGCGGTTATCACCTTCTTGCACTGCAAGACTGTTCGTGACTTTACCGTCCTGGTTGTTATTGCCCTTATAGCCATTTAACTGTACCTAAAGATGTTCACACTTGTCGTCCTCGCGTTAGCACCACACCACCTCACGCATTCCGTAATCGCCCGGATTTCCGCCTGCAGGACCGTATTAAGGTCAGGCAGTCTAAAATAGATCTCAGTCCTTGGGTTCTCAATGTAGACCCCCAGGCCCACTCTGTGCTCTAGCTTATATCCATCCGTGTAACATGATCTTCCAGATGTCAATATTAGAGTTCCGTTAGTCCTAAACTGTGCCGCTGGCAGCAGTGCCTTGCACTCGACTTCAAGGTTCATCTCAGGCATCCGATCGGAAACCTCTTCCATTCCATTCAGGTTTCCTTTCGTCGCACGATTATACCACGATGGTATGAGCTGCTCCCATCCTCAATTCATTCTCCCATCGCATTAAGTCTAAAAGTCACATTTATTTTGTATGTCAATAGGTCGGATATCTAGAACAGTCTCCAGTGACCTTGTGATCGTGGTCCTGATAGCTCCGCCTATGCCTAAACAACATATTCTCTGAACCAGTTGTATGGTCCTTATACTGAGGAGTAAGTAAGTATTGGTTTTATGACGCTTCTGTTGAGCCAGTGGACTATCCTCTGATTCAGGACCTATTTCGAGCCTACATAGTGCTCAACATCTGTGAACCTTCTCGGAACGCTCCTGAATTTGACAGTTCCAATTCAGTTTCCGGTCCAAGATCACTCCTAAGTATTTGACCTTGTCAGATATCGAAATCGTTTTATTGAGGAAACGTGGTGCGTAAAATTGGTCCACCTTCGTCTTCATCGTGAACAGGCATATTTCAGTCTTCTCATTTTTATGAAAAAAAATGCAGGTCCTCGGCCGTGTACCAGTGCTAGCATAGAATAATTGGTAGCTGATATGGTTCAGTCCAGAAATTTTGTTTCGGGTCGTGCATGGCTCCTGAAATGAATCTTGCGTTTGCTGATTTTCTCCATCAGAGCTTGAGTAGCTGTCTCGCTTCGGTGGAGGTTTATCTGGATAACCTCAACCATTTGTGGGAGTGGGTGATGGTCTCATCGTTTGGGTCCCTGTTTGTGTCTAGTTTATCTTTTTAATAACCGCTTCTTGGGCTTTTTGGTCCTAGTAAATCACACAAAATGTTACACAGATTGGTCTTTAAATGGATGTAGCTTACCATATCCCACGAATTCAGGTCATAGAAGAGTAAATAAATACAATGCAAGAAGAAGTATTGGAGGTGGATACCCAAGATATGGCTCGGCCAAACTTGTGGCGTTTTACATGTTAGACAAATTAAAACCAGGCGATTTGGAAGGAGGAAACAGCTGATTTAGTCAATAAAACAAATGAAGGTCATTCGTTGAAGCAAAAAGCTTCAAAATAAATGCCTGTACGTATTTTTCCATACAATTATTAGTCTTTGGTCTATATGACTCATGTTGGAGTACGGTCATCTTTTAATCTAAAAACATATCACTGAACACTTTTATTTAGGTAGATTGCTGTGCGAAAAACATTTTTGTTGTGTTTGAATTTTATTTCTTTTATTTTTTTGTATGCCCACCACCATAGGATAAGGGGTATATTTATTTAGTCATTCCGTTTGCAACATATCGAAATATCCATTTTCGACCCTATAAAGTATATATATTTCGGATCGTCGTAAAATTCTAAGACGATTTACCTTTGTCCATGTGTCTGTGTGTCCGCCCGTCTGTCCGTCCGTCTATTGTAATCACTTTACAGCATTTAAAAATTGAAATATTGAGCTGCAATTTGACACAGATATGACTTTTTGATGCATCCTGGTTAAGTTCTTGAACGGACCTAATCGGACCATTGGGTATAGCTGGTATATAGACCGATCTGCCGATAAAGGAACTAAAGCCCTTATCCGATTTTGTTGAAATTTGAAACAGTGAGTAGTTTTAGGCCTCCCGACATCTGACTGAAGGTTCAGATCGGACTATATTAAGATATAGGTGCCATATAGACCGATCTTCTGATGAAGGGTCTGAATCCCATAAAATCATTATTTAGTAGCCGATTTCGCTGAAATTTGAAATAGTATGTTGTTTTGAGCCTTCTGATATCCGGCATTAATATGGGCCAGATCGGACTGTATTTAGATATAGCTGCCGCTAAAGGGTCTGAAGCCCGTAAAAGCTTTATTTTTTATCCGGTTTTGCTGAAATTTGAAACAGGGAGTTGTTTTAAGCCTTCCAATATCTGCCCCAAATAAGGTTCAAATCGGACTATATTTACATATAGTTGCCATATAGACCGATCTCCCGATTTAAGGTCTTGGGCCCTTAAAACGCATATTTATTGCTCGTTTTCGCCGAAATTTGAGACAGTGAGTTGAGTTAGATCCATATATATCGACCTACAATGTGGCCCATATGGGTCCAGATTTGAATATAGCTGCCATATAGACCGATCTCTCGATGTTAAGTTTGGGGCCCATAAAACGCGCATTTATTCTCCGTTTTCGAAATTTGGGACAGTGACTTGTGTTATTCCCCGCGAAATTCTTCTTTAATTTGGCCCCGATCAGTCCAGATTTGGATATAGTTGCCATATAGACTGAACTCTCGATTTAAGGTTAGGGGCCCATAAAAATCGCATTTATTGTCCATTTTCGCCGAAATTTGGGACAGTGAGTTGAGTTAGGCCCTTATATATCTACCTACAATGTGACCCAGATTGGTCTAGATTTGAATATAGCTGTCATATAGACCGATCTCGCGATTTAAGGTTAGGGGCCCATAAAACGCCCATTTATTATCCGTTTTCGCCGAATTTTGGTACAGTGAGTTGTGTAAGACCTTTGGATATCCCCCTTAAATGTGGTCCAGATTGGTCCAGATTTGAATATAGCTGTCATATAGACCGATCTTTCGATTTAAGGTTTTGGACCTATAAAAGGCGTATCTATTGTCCAAAATCGCCGAAATTTGATACACTGAGTTTTGTAAGACCTTTGGATATCCTCCTATAATATGGCCCAGATGGGTCCAGATATGAATATAGCTGTCATATAGACCAATCTTTCGATTTAAGGTTTTGGACCTATAAAAGGTGTATCTATTGTCCGATGTCGCTGAAATTTGGAACAGTGAGTTGTGTTAGGCCTTCAGATATCTTCCTTCAATGTGGCCCAGATTGGTCCAGATTTGAATAAAGCTGGCATATAGACTGATATCTCGATTTCGGGTTTTGGGCCCATAAAACGCGCGTTTATTTCCCGTTTTCGCCGAAATTTGACACAGTAAGTTGTGTTAGGTCATTCGACATCCTTCTTCAATATAGACCGATTTGTCGATTTAAGAACGCATTTATTGTCCGATTTCGCTGAAATTTGGGACAGTATGTTGTATTAGACCCTTGGATACCCCCCTTAAATTCAGCTCAGATCGGTTCAGATATGGATAAAGCTGTCATATAGATCGATCTCCCCATTTAAAATCTTGTCCCCGTAAAAGGAGCATTTATAATCCGATTTCGCTGCAATTTGACACAGTGACATATGTTAGGCATCTCGATATCCGTGTTGTTTATGGTTCAGATCGGTCTATATTTGGATATAAAAACCAGAATGGTCAATATTTTGTACTACAAAATTGAACAATGCCTTGTACCTATTAGAACACTCAATGTCCGCATTTGGTCCAAATCGGACCATATTTCGATGTAGCTGCTATGGGAGCATGAATTATGCATTTTCACTGGATGGAAAGGTGGTTTATGTATATAACCGAGGTGGTGGGTATCCAAAGTTCGGCCCGGCCGAACTTAACGCCTTTTTATTTGTTACTGTTGCTTTGGTCTATAGCAGCCAAAATTCAGTTCCATAGGGTGAAAATCCATTTGAACAAATGACACACAGATAAGCGATAACGAAAAAAGCGCAATACAACACCAAATCGAACGTATACATATGGGCGTTATACAAGTTAATGTCCAATTAAATTCACTTAATATGACTTAAGGAAAAATGTGCACTATTTTTTAACTACAGTAAGAAAATGATAAAAAAAACTTTTCAAATCACCTTAATTTTACTTCAAAAATAAATTTCACAATATTTGAATTTATATTTTCACGAAATTAGATCACTTCCTTTTCACTTCACTAATGTCGAGCATAATTGAATCTGTCAGTTTACACTGTGACACAGGTTTTTATTATAATCTCATTGCCTTTAGGCAAAATTTTTATGGATTTTTTTGTGTAGTTATGACTTTTTTCTTAACTTTTCTTTTCAATAAATTTTTTGTAAAATTTTTTTCTTCTTAAGAAAATATTTTCATAACGATTCGTTTGTTTTAATGCTAAAAATTTTATTCGTTTCGCTTGTAAATCCCGTTTAATACTGTGAAATGTGTTACTCACCTGTTGCGGCGGTTATGTCTAGGGCCCCTTAGTATTGCTTCCATTTCGTTCCAATAACTGAGATAAGATAAGCACCTTAAAGGTTTGAGTACTCTATGGAAAAAAGTGATAAGAAGAGCGTAGTTGTTTTTTGGATTATCACACAGAAAAAAATAATAATCGGTTTCAATCACGAAATTAATTGATTCAATTAATTTTTTAATTGAAACTGCTTCAATCGCGAAAATGTTAATCTCAATCATAGTTTATGAAAATGGTGATTGAAAAAATGTACCAATTAAAAAAATAGCATATTCAATTAAATTTTTAATCGATCCAATTAAAAAACTGTTTGAAATATTCAATTAAAATTTTAATTGATCCAATTAAAAAAGATTGAAATTTTCGAAACATTAATTTAATTTTTTAATTGGATCGAGTAAAATTTTAATTGAAAATATGCAAATGTCATATTAAAATTTTTGCGAAAAGCGCGCTGTATTTGGGTCCATGATCACTCCTTAAAATAAAATGGAAAATATTGTTACCCGAATTATATAAGAAAGAGTAGCGTTGCGGGCTTATGTCTAGCTACTGAGATAGACTAATAGTAATTTATAAATATATTTTTATACCCTTCACCATAGGATGGGGGTATACTAATTTTGTCATTCTGTTTGAAACTCCTCGAATTATTCCTCTGAGACCCCATAAAGAATATATATTCTTGATCGTCATGGCATTTTAAGTCGATCTAGCCATGTCCGTCCGTCTGTCTGTCGAAAGCACACCAACTTTCAAAGGAGTAATGCTAGCCGCTTGAAATTTTGCACATATACTTCTTAACAGTATAGGGCGGTTGGGATTGTAAATGGACCATATCGGTCCATGTTTTGATATAGCTGCCATATAAACCGATCTCGAATCTTGACTTCTTGGGCCACTAGAGAGAGCAATTCTTATCCGATTTGGCTGAAATGAAAAGAGTAGGACATCCAGCGAACTGCCTATATCAAGGGAAGGTCGTTGAAGACTGGCCTGCACGAGGTTGTGCATAAAATAGAAGAATCCTTCGATGCCAAGATGTACACACTGGCGGTATATATTGACATAGAGGGCGCTTTGTACAATGTGCCGACCGACACAATGATCCAATTCTTCGACCAGTACCGGGTGGTCCAGGTACTTAGAGACTGGATAAACCATATGCTAAGAAACAGGTGGATTAATTGTGGATCCCATGACATGAATATAAGGGAGAAAGTGGTACAAGGTACGCCAAAGGGGGGATGACCTATTACGGATGCTTACTGAGGATGGAGTTGAATCTGTCTGCTATGCAGAAGTTGTTATTATACATTTAAGGGGTAAGGATCCGAACCAGCTATACAAAAGGGCCGAAAGGGTCCTGCAGATGGCATACGAGTGGGCTATACCTGGGGGTCTCTATGTTAACCCAGTAGAGACTGAATTCTGCTTGTTCACGACGAAGACAAAGATAGGCCAATTTAATGCACCACATTTCCTAAATAGAACGATTTCGATATCTGACAAAGTCAAATAATTAAGAGTGATCTTAGTCAGTGACTGAATTTGAAGTGTCATATTCAGAAGCATATCGAGAAGGTTCACAGGTGTTGGGCACTATATTGACGAGCCGTAGGCTAGAAATGAGGCCATGAATCCGAGAAGAGTCCACTGGCTCTACAGGAGTGTGATTTGACCAATACCTATTAAGGCCTCAGTAGTTTTGTAGACTGCTAGGTTCAGAGAAAATTTTGTCTTGTCATAGACGGTGCGATGAGGACCACGCCCACAAGGACAATGGAGACCATTCTGGATATCCGACCCATTGACATACAGATATAATGTGAGGCATCCATTGCTGCAATGAGACTTAAGGCGATGGGAGAATGGATAGAGGATGGAAGCAGGTCATACCATCGCTGTATAATCGGGCATCGATAGGAGACCTGGAAGAGGTTTCTGTATCTGAGACGGCACTTGAGGTCGAGTGCGAGGCATTGCTGCCAGTAGCCCAGTCTTGGATTGACGGAGGACGGAGGTTTACAATGAGAAACCAGGGACTGAGATATGTTTTAGACTGCCTGACCATCATACGGTCATGCAGGTGAAGATCCCGGTGATCACGGAATACGTGAGGTGTTGTGGGAGTCTAGTGTGAATATGAGGGCAATAACAAGTCCTTGTTGTTATTGCCCTGGATAAACCCACGAACAGTCTTGGAGTGCAATAAAGAGATTAACGCCTTCTCTGAGAATGGCACGATCGTTTGGGTGCTGGGCCATATCGGAGTAAGGGAGAATGAACAAGTAAAAGCGTGCTAAGTTCGGCCAGGCCGAATCTTGGGAACCATGATTTCTGCTAAAAATGTATACAAAATAAATTTAGTTGAAGGGCATAATTTTATTCTACATACCAAACTTCAGTCCAACCAGCAAAAATTAAAGCTTCTAGGAACCGAACAAGGATAATCGAGAGACCGGTTTACATGGGAGCCATATTAGGTTATAGACTGATTTAGACCGTATCTGGCACAGTTGTTAGAAGTCGTAGAAGAACACTGCATGCAAAATTCAGCCAAATTGGACATAAATTGCGACTTTTAGGGACACAAGAAGTCAAATCGGGAAATCGGTATATATGGGAGCTATACCAGGTCATATACCGAATTGGATCGTACTAGGCACAGTTGATTTAAGTCATAACAAGACACCTCATGCATACTTTCAGCCAAATGGGTCAAAAATTGCGTCTTGTAAGAACTCAAGATGTCAAATCGGGAGATCGGTTTATATGGGAGCTATATCAGGTTATACACCAATTCGGACCGTACGTGGCATAGTTGTTGGAAGTCGTAACAAAGGGCTTGTAAGCGCTGAAGTCAAATCGGAAGATCGGTTTATATAGGAAATCAAATCGGTTTATATGGGAGCTATATCAGGCTATAGACCGATTTAGAGCGTACTTTCACAGTTTTGGAAGTGATAACAGATCACTATGTGCAAAATTTCAGCCAAATAGGACAAAAATTGCGGCTTGTAAGGGCTAAAAATTCAAATCGGGAGATCGGTTTATATGGGAGCTATATCAGTTTATAAACCGATTGAGATCGTACTTGACGCAGTAAGTAATATCAGAACACCACATGCAAGGGCTCAAGAAATCAAATCGAGAGATCGAATTATATGGGAGCTACATCAGGTTATGGACCGATTTAGACCGTACTTAGCACAGTTGTTGGAACTCATAACAGAACACTACGTAAAAATTCCAGCCAAATCGGACAAAAATTTCGTCTTCCAGGGTCTCAAGAAATCAAATGGGGAGATGGGTTTATATTGGAGCTATGTCCAAATCTGAACCGATATGACCCATTTGCAATCCCCAATTACCTATATCAATATTATGCCGACAGGCATAACAGTGCTGTTGAATATAAGAAAGTTTCCAATTCAATTAAATATTGATTGAATGAACTTACTGCCTAGGCCACTAAAATTTTTTTCTTTTTGTCACTCGTTTTGTTCGCCAATTCAATGAAAACATTTGTATACAATGAATTGGCGAATGAATCTAGTGACAATAAGAATAAAAAGTTCGGCTATTATTTAATTGAAAAATATAATACTTCAATCACATTTATATATAATTTTTTTTAAGATTCTATTAAAAAAATTATTGAATCAGTTAATTTTTTAATTGAAAGTGACAAAAATTGCATTCACAATCGTAATTGCAAAAAAGGTCATATTCAATTAAAAAATTTTTTGAATCAATTAATTTTTTTAACCGAAAATTTCCTAAATTTCAATCGCTATCGTAATTGAAAAAAAAAAAATCCGGATTTAATTAAAAAATGATAAATTCAATTAATATTTAATTGAAAATATTTTCATTTTCAATTAAATTTTAAATTGAAAAAATTTTTGTGATATTTTTTTTCTGTGTAAGTTTTTAGAGCAAAGTTTTGCCTCAAATTTTCATAGCACAAATGTATGTGGGAAAACTTCCAATAAATGCAGTTTGGACAAAAACAAAAACTAGATTGTTTATGAGTAGGGGAAGTAACCCAAGTATATTTTGAAATTGTATAACAATTATCGACTATAACACTCCTAAGGTAACATTCACCAAAAGGAGATATGGACGTATTGATTAGTATGCGGATTGGCCAAGAATCACTTTCTGATTTTTACACACTTTATACTGATAGAAGAAGGCTGTACTTTGTCAATACCTGCTGTTGCTATTTTATTAACATTATAAAGGGGTATATTCATTTAGTCATTCCGTTTGCAACGCAACGAAATTCCCACTTCCAACCTAACAAAGTATATACAGTGCCACAGAAAAGTCTACATACCCCGCTGAAAAAATACGATTTACAAAAAGAAGTTTTTGAACGAAAAAGATTTTCTACCAAATATCTATTTTTGCCGAAATTGTTTATCATTGTGTCCAGTATTGGATACCAACTACCTTGGGTATATACGTAAACCCCCTTTCGTCACAATCCGAAGAAAATTGGATAGAGTGGTCTTATAAATATAAGTCACTGTTGAATTTTGTATTTCAAATTTCAATAAAATCAGGTAATAAATAGAGTTTTTATGAGCTTTAGACCCTTAACTGGCATATCGGTTTATATGACAGCTATATCCAAAAACAGTCCTATTTTCACAATATTTGGGTCGGTTTGGTTTCAAATTTCAGTGAAAGTGGATAAAAAATAATACTTTAGTGATTCAGACCTTTTATCGGGAGATCGGTCTATATGACAGTTATATCCAAATATAGTCCGATCTGAACCATATTTAGATCAGATGTTGGTGGGCCTAAAGGTACTCTGTGTTTTAAATTTCAGCGAAATCGGTAAAGAAATAAAGCTTTTATGGGCTTCAGACCCTTTATCGAGAGATCGGTCTATAAGGCAGCTATATCTAAATATAGTCCAACCTGAACCATACTTAGGTCAGATACCGGGAGGCTTTAAATAACCCACTGTTTTAAATTTCAGCGAAATTGGGCAATAAATAAAGCTTTTATGGGCTTCAGACCCTTTATCGGCAGATCGGTCTATATGGCAGCTATATCTAAATATAGTCCGATCTGAACTATATTTGAGTCAGATATTGGTAAGCCTATAACTACTCACCGTTTTCAGCGATACCGGCTAAAAATGCAGCTTTTATGGGCTTCAGACACTTTATCGGCAGATCGGTCTATATTGCAGCTATATCTAAATATAGGCCGATCTGAACCATATTTAGGTTCGAAGTTGAGAGGCCTAAAACTACTCACGGTTTAAAATTTCAGCAAAATCGGATGAAAAATTAAGTTTTTTGGGCATTAGACTCTTTATTGGAAAATCGGTCTGTATAGCAGCTATATCCAAATATGGTCCGATTTGGCTCGTTCGAGAACTTTACTAGCGTGCATCAAAAAGACGAATCTGTGCCAAATTTTAGCTCAATATCTCAATTTTTTAAGCCTGTATAGTGATTACTACAGACGGACGGACAGACGGATTGACACACGGAAATCGTTAAATCGTCTTAGAATTTTACGACGATCCGAATTATATATACTTTGTAGGGCCGGAAATTGATATTTCGATGTGTTGTAAACGGAATGACTAAATGAGTATAACCCCTATCCTATTATGGTGGGAATAAAAATTAATTTGTGTTTGTTTGTAGGTTTGTTCCATATAGACTCAAAAACGGCTGAAACGATTATCTTGAAATTTTCATAAATTGTGTAGGTTGGTCTAGAAGGAAACATAGGCTACATAATTTTTTGATATCGGAAGGGGGCGGACCCTCCCCCTTACCCCAAAAGTACCACACAATAATGAAAGTAAACCGATCGGGACAATATGGGATTCAAATGAAAGGTATTCAGGAGTAGAATACGAATTTCATATTAAATATTAGGTCCAAATAACTGGGGGGCCGCCCCAACTCCAAAACCCCCTAAAATAGGATCATTGGACGAGCATGACAATATGGACTCAAATGAAAGGTATTCGGGAGTAGATTACGAATATGGTCAGGAAGAAGAAATATGCTTTATAATTTGTTGATATCGGAAGGGGCGGACCCTCCCCGTTACTTCAAAAGTACCACCCAAAATCACAAGTGGACCGATAAGGACAATAAGGATATCAAATGAAAGGTTTTGTAGAGTGGAATATTATGGTACTAAAAATTGGGTCAAAGTACCCAGGAAGTTGCCTAACCCAAAAATGTCTTAAAGCAGACAAATTGGTCTTTCATATCAATATGGGGCTTAAATGAAAGGTATTCGGGAGTAGATTACGAATCGGACATACAATATCAGATCGAAGTGTAGGGGGTCACCCCAAGCCTCGAAAACGCCCCAAATGGGCATATGACCCAGCATGACTATATGAGACTCGGTTTGTTTGTTTGTTCCGTAGATTCAAAAAAAGGAAACATAGGTTTCATAATTTTTAGATGACCCTCCCTCTTACACCAAAAACGCCACCTAAAACCAAAAGAGGACTGACAGGCACAATATGGGCATCGAATAAAAGGTATTCAACCCCAAAAATTAGGTCTAAATAATGGGAGGTCACCCCACCCCCAAATATTTCCAGCTGACCATGATTATATAGGATTCAAATTTGAGTATAGATTAAAAATATGACATTAAAATTTGCGTTCAAGTCAAGGTTGCGCTTTTCCTTCTAAAAATACATCGAATAGGTTAATTGACCCGTTATGACAATGAGGAACTCAAATGAAAGGTATTTGAGAGTAGAAAACGAATTTGATATCCAATTTTGGGGGTACGCCCTAAATCACACCTTAAACTGAACTTTATTTCCGACTATAGTAATATGGAGCTCAAATCAACGGTATTTGGGAGTAAAGAACGAATGTTATATATATTTTCAGGGCAAAGTGCCGGTGGCTGCCCCAGCCCCAAAACACCTTCCTAACGGTTCATACCTACCGACCACGACAATATGGGGCTCAAAGTAAAGGGATTTGGGAGTGGACACGAATTTGATATCCATATTTGAGTCGAAATGTCTTCCCTAAAATGCACCCTAATTTCAAAAATACCAGATCTCGGATATTGGTAATGCGATTAGTACGAAATTTTCTTTTGCACTCTAATAATCACCAAAAAAAAAAAAACATAGATATATAGACCAATCTCCGCGGCACCCGTCCCCAACAATAGGACTCATATGAAATGTTTCTGAAAGTAGAGCACAAATTTTATATTGACTTTAATGGCCAAGTGACCACCCCCGAAATACCCCCTAAACCCGAAATTTTTACAAGTACGGTAATATGTGACTCAAAAGAAAGGCATTTGGGAGTATAGTAAAAATTTGCCCGGGAAACGAGTAGGTGCAAACTTTTCACACATCAATGAGTGCTTTCCGATTCAAGTTGAGTTTATCGACGATAAGGGACCTTTTTTATAGCCGAGTCCGAACGGTGTGCCGCAATGCGACACCTCTTTGGGGAGAATTTTTTAAATGATCATGCATGGTATGGTACCTCGCAAATGTCGCTAGCATTAAGAGGGGATAATCACCGCTTTAAATTTTGTCCGAAGTTCCGCCAGGATTCGAACGCAGGCGTTCAGCGTCATAGACGGACATAGGCTACAGTACACGATATCCACATTCTGGGTGAAGTGTCCCCACCCTAAAAAGATATTAAAGAGTTAAAGAAGTCGGAGTGGAGCGGGCCCTGTCAATATAGTATAATATATATTTCTAGTTTCACATACTATATATGAAGCACCACAAGTCTCAATCATAATCCGCTTTGATTTCTTCAAAATAATTCAAATGTACACCTTGTACATTTGAGTAAATGTTTAGCAGAATACATGGTAAAGGGATCCTAAGATTCGGCCCGACCGAACTTGGGTCGTTTTGACTTGTTCATTATGCAGCAATATTCAACTATAGTTTGTTGTATACCATACAAAGCTTGATATTGAGGTGTAGAAGACAACACACTGTTCCCAATTCCTTCGGATGGAAATGTGCTTTTTATGGACTTAAAATCTTAAATCGACCACCAATGACCAATGACCACTCATACCGTGATTCCAAATTTAGAATAATGGTTGAGGTGGTGCAATTAATGTTCGTCCATTTGGTAAGTTAATGTATAGGGCAAACAAATATATTCTTTATGAATCATCTATCATAATTGACAATTTTAATTGTATTTTAAAAGTGGAATAAATGATTTTTAATTATTTTTTTTTTAATTCTTATTTTACAGTTTCGGTGGAGAATTTATATCGTTCGGTTCAAAATGCATTTTAACGGAATTCACATTATAATTTTGTGCTGTTGCACAATCGTAAGTAGTTTTGTGAAACATTTGAAGTGATGAAAAATAAGGATTTTTCCAAAAGTAGGTAGTAAATGAGGAGTTTTATATATGACAGAATGTGAAATAGTTGAATTTTCAATCTTTAAAAGTTAACAAGGTGCAGAAAAAAAGTATTAAATATTAATATGTGGCAAAACATTTTCAAGGACCTTTTTTAAAGGATAAAACTCAAAGTTGCACTCTTTTTCCAATCAATCTTTTCGGGTGTTATATACAAAATAAATGAGTTAGAATTGTTATTTTGTATAAAAAAAACCCCAAAAAAATGATTTGAAAAACTAGTAAAAGCGTGCTAAGTTCGGCCGGGCCGAATCTTATATACCCTCCACCTTGGAAGTCATAACAAAACACCTCATACAAAATTTCAGCCCAATCGGATGAGAATTGCGCGCTCTATTGGCTGAAGAAGTCAAGATCCAAGATCGGTTTATATGAAAGCTATACGAGGTTATGAACCGATTTGAATCATACTTTACACAGTTGTTGAAAGTGATACCAAAACACCATGTACAAATTGGACGAGAATTGCCCCCTCTAGAGGCTCAAGAAGTCAAGACCCAAAATAGGTTTATATGGCAGCTATATCAAAACACGGACCGATTTGGCCCGTTTACAATCCCAACCGACCTACACTAATAAAAAGTGTTTGTGCAAAATTTCAAGCGCCTAGCTTAATTCCTTCAAAAGTTTGCGTGCTTTCGACAGACAGACGGACAGACAAACGGACGGACAGACGGATGGACATGGCTAGATCGACATAAAATGACATGACGATCAAGAATATAAGAATATATATCAGACGCATATTTCTAGGTGTTACAAACAGAATGACGAAATTAGTATACCCCCCTCCTATGGTGGAGGGAATAATAACGAGGTTATTTTTGAGTATTTAGAGCACACAACAAGCCGATTACTGGCTTTGGTATATGTCCACAGTGGCATGGGGCAGATTAATACAGCCAACCTGTTATCGAGCTAACCTAACCTAATCTAGGTTTAAGTACCATGACTAATTGCATTTTTGTTTTCAGACATGCTATGCCGAAGTCTTTCTAAAGTTAACAAATTTGATTTGCGAACCAAGCCCAACATATTTTGTTAATCATACTTGTCGTTTGAAAGCTGTGAACCGTTACAAAACGATTGGCGAAATGCAAACTCTTATTAAGGAAGCATTGAGAAATATAACGGTAAGTTTTTAACAAGGCAAAGAAGTAAATAGCGATAATTTAGCGGAATCATATGTATCTTCCACCAAGTACCAATAACGTTTGTCAAGTTCTCTAGAAGAATTCTTTCTATAGGCAAAAATTATGAGGGTATCGTAGGAAGTTCTAACAAACATTCCATTTTGCATGACTTTTGGATGATAATTGGGAAAACGATTTTTTGGCAGCTTAACCCTCCGGCGGGTGAGAAGGTCCCTGGGGACCTTTTTCATTGATTTCTAAAAAATTAAAAAAAAAAAAATACGTTTCCATATAAAATTCCCTGTGGATCTTGTGCTTTGGCAACAGATGACTCAACCGTCGGAGGGTTAAGAAAGGCTCTAGAAAAATATGGGAAAATTGACACATATACGAATTGAGCCAGGATTCAAGAAATGAAAACGGGAGATCGGCTATATAATTAATTTTGGGGCAAATCGGACCAAATTTAATATGTATTTTGTTTGTAATAATAAGAGTAAAGACTATAAGGGGTGCACGAAGTCAAATTCTTTTTATACCACCACCATAGAATGGTAGAATGGTTGCACCTAAAATAAGTTTGCATACATTTTTAGCAGAATCCATGGTGGCGAATTCCCAAGATTCGGCGCGTCCGAATTTAACACGCTTTTACTTGTTTTCATAAAAATTTTTCTCGAACAAGTTAAGCCCTACGCTTCCAAAAATGTGTTTCTACTACCGTACTAGAAAGACCTGTTCCAAAAGTGACTATTAACAAACTTCTAATTGGCATTTGTTTTTTGTGCATATCTCAATGATCTAAATTTCTACCAAAAACGGATGATAAATGCGCCTTTTATGAACTAAAAACTCTCAATCGGAAGGTAGGACCATATCTTGGATATTAAAGACCATATGGCTGCTAAATGCAAATATGGTTCAATAAGAACTACAGTCCGCTCGAATGTCGAGAGGTCAAACAAAACTCGCTGATGCGTATTTTAGCGAACTACGAATGCCGGGCAATGACATGCACGGGTATGGAATGTACCAACGCACAGTTAGATAGAAACGAAAAAACTAGTAACAAGTAAAAAGGCGTTAAGTTCGGCCCGGACGAACTTTGGATACCCACCTCCTCGGGTATATATGTAAAACACGGGTCTATATGGTAGCTGTATGCAAATCTGAACCGATTTGGGCCAAATTGAAGAGGGCCTAACACAATTCACTGTCCCAAATTTCGGTGAAATCGGATAATAAATGCGCTTTTTATGGGCCCAAAACCTCAAATCGAGAGATTGGTCTATATGACAGCTATATCCAAATCTGGAGCGATCTAGGCCAAATTGCAGAAAGTTGTCAAAAAGCCTAAGGCATCTCACCAACCCAAAATTCGGCGAAATAAGATAATAATAAATGCATCGTTTTACGGGCCCAAAACCACATATGGAGCGATCGGTCTATATGGCATCTATATCCGAATCTGGACCGATCTAGGCCAAATTGAAGAAGGATGTCGAAGGGCCTAACGCAACCAACTGTCCTAAATTTCAGCAAAATCGGATAATAAATGCGCCTTTTATGGGCCCAAAACCTTAAATCGAGAGATCGGTTTATATGGCGGCTATATTCAAATCTTGACCGTTCTGTGTCAAATTGAAGAAGGAAATGGAAGGGCCTAACACAACTTACTGTCCCAAATTTCAGCAAAATCGGCTAATAAATGTGGCTTTTATGGGCCTAAGACCCTAAATCGGCCGATCGGTCTTCAGGGATATCGAAGTTCCAATCGGTTCAGTGAATAGTGGAAAAATACTTTTTAATAAAAAGCGGCTTAGGCAGGGTGTAATCCACAATGCATGGAAAATCGGACATTGCATCAAGGATAACACAGTGTCCGTAGCCGCCACATGATCAAAAAGGAAGCTCCTTTAGCCTCAAGGCAGTAATCGCAGCAATTTGTCAAGCCAAAATGTCCAGAGTCATTAGATGTAGCATTAAATTCAGTGCATCAGATGGTGTCGTCCTCAGTGCAGCTGTGATGCACAAACAAGCCATCTTTTGGATCCGGTTGAGTATTGAACAGTAGGTGGACTTTTGAAGCGCCGTCCATCAGACCACTGCACCATATAGCATTATAAGTCCGACAACTGCAGTATGTACCCATCGCATGACGCGCGTCTCATTCCCCAACTTTTACCAATGGCTCTCTTGCTGGTGTATATGGCAAGAGTTGCTTTCTTTAACTACCCACCACAGCACCATATAGCATTATAGGTCTGCAGTATATTCCCAATGCATGTCGCGCGTCTAAATCCCCAACTTTTACCAATGGCTCTCTTGCAGGTGTATATGTCAAGAGTTGCCTTTCTTCATCTTTCCAAAATGTTGGATTTTAAGTTCAATTTGATGTCCAGCAAAATACCCATGTATTTTCAGCTTTCTGTACATGGAACATTCTCTTTTCCCAAGGAGATAGGTGCAGGGATTTACGCCTAGACCACATTCGGTAGCCGACTTCGCTGTTGCACGTAGAGCTTCCTGAAGTATATCTCTTAGAGGGCAGGGAAAATTTCCCCTAACCGCAGTTGCCATGTCATCTTCAAGAGACAATAATTTATTATTAAGGGTTACATGCCAAAGTGGAGGACCCCCTGAGGTGTTCCTCTGCTGACCCATTTTTTTAGATCTACAGATCCCAAGTCTGCTGTAATGCAACTTTTAGTAAGTAAGTTATTAATAAACTTTCTTAGGGTAGAGTTGATGCCTAGAAACTCCAACTCTTTCATGATTGACGTCGGTTTTACTTTATTGAAACACCTGCTACAATGTCAAAAAATGCTTCCATTGTATATTCCTTGACAGCGAGAGAACTCTCTATATAGCCGACTAAGTCGTGAATTTTATGACGACCTCGTATACATATATTAGGTTGCCCAAAAAGTAATTGCGGATTTTTCATATAGTCGGCGTTGACAAATTTTTTCACAGCATGTGACTCTGTAATTGCATTCTTTCTTCTGTCAGTTATCAGCTGTTACTTTTAGCTTGCTTTAGAAAAAAAGTGTAAAAAAAAGTATAAAAAAAAATCCGCAATTACTTTTTGGGCAACCCAATACTTTATCGGATCACAAATGGATACTGCGATGTTTTGCAAAGGGAATGACAAAATAAATATACCCCCGTTCTTTGGTGGTGGGTATTAAAATCCTTAGGAATTTTACTAACTAACCTTTCATTAAATGATTTTAAATTCTGCCTATAAAAAGATAAATCGTGCAAAGAACTTGACAAATACGATTCATGGCAAGGGGTATATAAGATTCGTCCAGCTGATCTTATCACACTCTTACTTGTTTAGATTAACCTGGCCTTATATAGTCGCAATGATGTCAACGTCTATCGGCCATTTCTTGTGAATGCAACCCAAAATATTTGTGACATTCTCAGCTTGAAGAAGTCCAATATTTATATAAACGGTGTTGTTAAATTTTTCGCTACCTACACAAATGTCAACCATTCGTGTCCATTAGAGGTAATGTTAATGAGAAGTCCTCAAATGGGGTTGGGTGAATGAATAAAGAAATTGTTAATTTGTTCCTTTTATTTTAGGGATATCTGATTGCTAAAAATATGCACTTTGATAAAGGACAAACCACTGTATTTTCATTGCTTTCCAGCTGGATGAAGTCTTCGTTTAAAATTGTGGCTACATTTTACGAGGGTTATCCCCTGGATTTCATGGGAAGAATAACTGTGGTCGTTGAAGTTCTCGAGCAAGTAGAAAAACGGCCAAAAAGACCAAAGACGAGGATTAACTGAAAACAAGTTAAAAAAATTAAGAAAGTTTTAATTGGTGCTTTGCATTGTCTATTCCATATATTTTGTATAGTTTTTTATTTGTTGTATTCTTTTGTTATTGCGTGGAACACGTGCACTTTTTTGGGTATGGTACGGCTGATGTCTCACTTGGGTTCACACATTTTGTAACAATCTGTAATGTTTATTTTATTTAAAAACAAAAAAAAAATATGCTTTGATTTTACTTCATTTGCTATTTGTATATGTCTTAAATATTTAGCACTTTGTTGAACAAATTTTTCGTAATAAAAATTGTCAGTATGCCAAATTGCGGATAGAGAATTTAATTGGGAAAATGGAAAAGGAGAATGATTAATTTCACTTTTGACTAAGTAATTGTCATCAGGCCGCAAAACATGAAAACAAATTTTAACAACTAACATGTAAAAGCGTGCTATGTTCGGCCGGGCCGAATCTCAGGAACCTACCACCATTATGGTAAAATATAGGAGCTATATCTGGTTATGGACCGATTTGAACCGTACTTGGCACAGTTGTTAAGAGTGGTAACCGAACACTATATGCGAAATTTTAGCCAAATCGGATGAAAATCGCGGCTTGTATGGACTCAAGATGTCAAATCGGGAGATCGGTTTATATGGGAGCTATATCAGGCTATAGACCGATTTGGACCGGGCACAGTTGCTAGAAGTCATTACAGAACACTACATGCAACATTTCAGCCAAATCGGGCAAAAATAGCGGCTTCCAGAGGATCAAGAAGTCAAATCGGGAGATCGGTTTATATGGGAGCTATATCAGCTTATTGGCCGATTCAGACCATACTAAAGACAGATCTTGGAAGTCATAACAAAACACTATGTTTTAGTTTAATCGGACAAAAATTGTGGCTTGTAAAGGCGCACGAAATTAAATCGCGAGATAGGTTTATATGAGAGCTATATAATATATCGATTTGAGTCGTAGAAGAAGTCAAATCGGGAAATCGGTTTATATGGGTGCTATATCAGGTAGTTATAACAGACTACATGGAAAATTTCAGCTTAATCGGACAAAAATTGCGGCTTCCAAGGGCTCATGAAGTAAAATCCGGAGATAATAGGTTATAGACCACTTTAAACTGTACTTGAAGACATAACAGAACACCACATGCAAAATTTCAGTCATATCGGATAAAATTTTCAGCTTGTAAGGGCTCAAGAAGTCAAATCGGGATATCGGATTATATGGGAGCTATATCAGGCTATAGACCGCTATAAACTGTACTTGGCACAGTTGTTGGAAAACATAACAGAACACTATATTCAAAATTTCAGCCATATCGGAAAAATTTCGGCTTGTAAGGACTCAAGAAGTCAAATCGGGAAATCGGTTTATATGGGAGCTATATCAGGTGATTGGCCGATTCGGACCATACTTAACACAGTTATTGGAAGTTATAATAGAAGACTACATGCTAAATTTCAGCCATATCGGACAAAAATATCGGCTTGCAAGGGCTCAAGAAGTCAAATCAGGAAATCGGTTTATATGGGAGCTATATTAGCTTATTGGCCGATTCGAACCATATTTAACACATTTGTTAGAAGTCAAAACCGACTTCTTAAGCCCTTGCGGCTTGTAAGGGCTCAAGAAGTTAAATCGGGGGATCGGTTTATATGGAAGCTATATCTAAACCTGAAACGATATGACCCATTTGCCATCGCCAACGGCCTACTTCAATATTAAGTGTCTGTGCAAAATTTCAAAGCGCTAACTCGGACAGACGGACGGACGGACATGGCTAGATGGACACAGAACGTCGAGACAATCAAGAATATATGTACTTTATGGGGTCTTAGACGAATATTTCGAGGTGTTACAACCGGAATGACTAGATTAGAATAACTCATCCAATGGTGGTGGGTATAAAAACGTGCTAAGTTCGGCCGTACCGAATTGATTCGGGTCCCGAGAACTCTTATTTAAGTCACAGATTCAGCTAAATTGGGCAACTAGTCCGCTTCCTATGGGGTTAAGACCCTAAACAGGAAGATCGGTCTATATGGCAGCTATATCTAAATATAGTCTAATCTGGACCATATGCAGGTGTGATGACTGAAAGCTTAAAGGAACTCACCGATTCAAATTTCAGCGGAATTGGTTAAGAAATTTACCCATTTATGGGCTTAAGACCCTGCTGAAGATCGGCCTATATGGCAGCTATATCTGAATAAAGACCGATTTGAACCATATTTGAATCCGATGTCGGGAAGCTTAAAACAATACACTATTTGACATTGTTGGGAAATCGAATAATAATTGCGACTTTTATGGGCTTAAGACTGTTAATCGGCGGATCCGTCTATATGGCAGCTATATCTAAATATAGTCCGATTTTGACCATATGCAGGTGCGATGATTGAAGGCTTAAAGTAACTCACCGTTTAAAATTTCAGCGGAGTTGGTTAAGAAAGGCACTTTTTATGGGCTTAAGACCCTTGAGCGGCATATCGGCCTACATGGCAGCTATATCTGAATAAAGACCGATTTGAATCCGATGTCGGGAAGCTTAAAACAATTCACCATTTGACATTTTTTGGGAAATCGAATTGCGACTTTTATGGGCTTAGGACCCTAAATCGGCAGATCGTTCTACATCTGAACTATATTTGTGACGGATATCCGGTGGCTTACAATAACTCACTATTTCAATTTTCAGCGAAATCGGATAGCAAATGCGCCTGTTACTAGCTTATGACCCTAAACTGGCATATCGGTCTATATGGCAGCTATATATAGATATGATCCGATTTGAGCCATATTTGAGTCGGATGCCGGGAGGCTTAAACAAACTCACTCTGTTCAATTTCATCGAAATTGGATACTAAATGCGAGTGTAACGGACTCAAGACCCTAAACCTGCATATTGGTCTATATGCCAGCTGTATGTAAATATGGTCCGATATGACCCATTTGAACATCGGAGTCCCAAGTAAAACTTCCTGTTTCAAATTTCGGCGAAATGGGACAAAAAATTAGGCTGTTACAGGCTTAAGACTCAAAATCGCCTGAACGGTCTATATGGCAGCTATATCCAAATTTAGTCCGATTTGGCCCATTCAAGAACTTAACGTGCGTGTAGAAGAAATATTAGTCTGCGCAAAATTTCAACTCAATATCTCAGTTTTGTAAGACTGTAGCGTAACTGAAACTGACGGACGGACGGACAGACACGCGGACATCTTTAACTCGTCTTAGAATATTACGACGATCAGAAATATATATAAAGGGTGATTTTTTAAGTGCTATAGGAAAGTTTTTAAAAATAAAAAAAAACATAAAATTCGATAAATGCTTCAATGTTGTCTTCCAATGCGTCAATTGAAGCGGGCCTGTCTGTATAGACATGACCTTTAACATAGCCCCACAAAAAATAGGCTAAAGGCGTTAAATAGGCAAAAAAAAAGTTGGATTTCATCCTGCATCATCTTTGAAGAAGTACGGTCCAATGATGCGACCAGCCCATACACCGCAGCAAACTGTGATTTTTTCTGGATGGATTTTTGCTAGATTTTGCAATGCTTTTGGCTGTTCTTCACTCCAAAATCGTCTATTTTGCTTATTTACGTACCCATTGGGCAAAAAATGAGAAAAAAGTGAGCAAAAATGAGCGCGCGATGAACTTTCTCAATAGAGCATGCATTTTGATAATAAAATTCAATAATTTGCAAGCGCTGTAAGACGTTTGTAAGACGATTCATGGCTCAATTATTTACCAAACTGAAGATGTTTGACAGTGAAACAAAACACGAAAAGTGCGTGAGTTGTTGAAACCAGTGTTGCCAAAAAGATACAAGCTAAAAAATCACCCTTCACATATATTTTTATCTCGTTAAGCTCTTTCTCTAAAGTTCCAAATCATGCAAATAGGCTTATTAGATCGAGAGTTATGGTCCCCAGTTATGACACCTTGTATGAAATATATGGACCGATCTTTCCAGAAGGTCTATGTCCTCCTCTACAAATCTCTAGAACATGGTGTACCGCAAAGATCAACAGGTAAAAGTTTTATATTTATTTCCAATTTTTTGCCTTTTGGCCCACAGTGTGACGGTGAAGCCTGGGTGTGAATCTTGGGGGAAATAAATTAAGAAAAAATTTTTTCGGTGGTTATCCCCTTTTTATGCCGTCAACATTTGTGATATACTATGCCAGCCCAAAGAGGGATCGCCCTGCAGCACGCCCTTCAAACTCGGCTGTAAAAGATCCTTATCAAGGAGCTTAAACTTGAATTGAACAGCCCTCATTGGTATGTGAGAAGTTTCCCCCCTGCTATTTAACGAAATGTTGAATGAAACGAGAAGACTAAACAGTTCAAAAGTCATCTGTTCTGGGTGCAGGGCCACAGAGATATTCCGGGGAATTGTAAAGCAGATGTGATTGCGAGATTTAGAACTAACTTACATATTCTAGGAGACCGGAATATGTGGGTATGCCTCTATCGACATGTAAGCTAAGTCTTCAGGGTAAGATGGTCACAAAGGGCGTGTTGTGGTCCATTCTAGACTTGAAGAGGTCTACCGCTTTGTTGTCATTGGCTAGAGTAGAGGTCTTAGTCATTGCGTAATTTGGCAGTTGTTATTGTAACAGTGTATTGTACACTGAGGCAGCCCTTGGGAATGAAGGACTTAATCGGGTCAATCTGGTATGTACGGCCAGTGGAATGGTTATTTGGGTTATTCAACTATAGAAACTAGAAAGCATCCTGCTTTCTTCTTCTTCCTGTGTCATCACAATGGACAAAAACGTCTAAGTGCGTCCGATCGTCCTCCCACAGTTAAACCTAATATTGACCCCGAGGGAATCTTGGAAATGGCGAAGCCCGAAATTTTATGGAAATTCCGTTCGATGTTTTCATTTTAAATCAATGAAGCAAATAGATACAAGTTCAAGTCCACACATGTGATAGACTATGTGCTTTTTAACAAGTTAAATATTTTTCTTTTTTTATCATCCACCATATCATCGACATTCCTTTTGTAACTCCTCGAAATATTCGACCAAGACCCCATAGAGTATATATATTCTTGATCCTCATGACATTTTTAGTCGATCTAGCCATATTCGTCCGTCTGTCCGTCCATCTGTCTGTCGAAAGCACGCTAACTTTCGAAAGAGTTAAGCTAGCCGCTTTAAATTTTGCACAAATACTTTTTATTAGTGTAGCTCTGTTGGGATTGTAAATGGGTTATATCGGTCATTGTTTTGATATAGCTGCCTTATAAACCGATTTTGGATCTTGACTTCTGGAGCCACTAGAGGGCGCAATTATTACCTTATTTTGCTGAAATGTTGCATGAGGTGTGAAATTTTGCATGATTTTCAAAAACTGTTCGAAGTATGGTTGAATTGGTCTATAATCTTTTATAGCTGTCATATAAACCGATTTGGGGTCTTGACTACTTGAGCCTCTAGAGGGCGCAATTATTATCCGATTTGGCTGAAATTTTGCACGAGGTGTTTTGCTATGGCTTTCAACCACTGTTTTAAGTAAGTATAAACCGCTCTTGGATTTTGAATTATTGCGCCTCTAGAGGGCGCAATTCTTATCCGATTTGACTGGAATTTTCCATGAGGTGTTTCGTTATAATTTGCTAAGTATGGTTTAAATCGGTCTATCTGTAACATGATATTGCTGCCATATAAACCCACCTGTGGTCTTGACGTCTCGAGTCTCTTGAGGGAACAATTCATAACCGATTTGGCTGAAATTTTGCATGACGTGTTTCGTTATGACTTCCAACAGCTTTTACTTGTTTTCCATTACGGCACATGAATGAAAGATATAGAATAGTAGACTATAATGCCTCATTAAAAAAATGATTTGAAGTGTGTATTAAAGCATGCCAGGTTAGTTTGTGGTAATTAAATATTAATTTTAGCGGCGTGACTTAATGTTGTAGTTAATGAACCAAAACGGACATTTAAAACATATAAAACATTAACATGACTACGGTGCCTACCACGCCTGTTTGAAAACTTACATATAAATTAATCATAAATTTTTCCAACAGTTTTCAGCCAGTTTCATTCGGAGGTCGGCCTAAAAATGTTTTTTCCGCAGCTCATTACCATCCTAATGTCGTTTTATCTAACTGTAAGTAAAATTCTTTGCAATTAAAAAATAAAAGTTTTAATGAAAATAAACTGATGGCAAAAAAGTGTTCAGAAGGGAAATATTAATGGCTAGGAAATTTAACTGTTAGTGGAACATATCTGTAATAGATATTAGAGATCAGTCAATGAATAATGAAATATCTAGAAGCACAGCAATTATAATGCACTTTCGTATAAGAAGCTGGAAAGAAAAAGCAGAAAAAAGTTAAAAAACAATAAAAATCGTGTTAAGTTGGCCGTGCCAATCTTCGGATACCCACCACCAAGGATATATTCATCATCATATTTCATTATAATTCCACTACCACAACCACAACCAAAGTCATATCTAATTAAGGGCTGGTCTGGGTCATATTTGTTTCAGGTCCCGAGAACTTCAATACAAGTGGCAGTTTCAGCGAAATCAGGAAATAAATCAGCATTTTATGGGATTGAGACCCTATATTGAAAGATCGGTCTATAAGTCATCTATAACAAAATGTAGTCTGATGTGGATCTTATACTGGCCGGGTGACAGGAGGCTTAATACAAGTCACAGTATCAAATTCCATCGAAATCGGATCATAAATACGTCTTACGGGATTTAGACACTATGTCGAGATTGGGTTTATACCCAAGCCCGGAAAGGCAAGTTATGCGAATCCAAAGGCCTACAGGCCTATAAGCCTTATGTCCTTTCTTCTCAAAACCATGGAACGTATGGTGGATACCATGATAAAGAGTAGGGAATTCAGCGAACTACTTAAATACAAGCAGCATGCCTATGCCAAGGTCGGTGGAGATTGCCTGCACGAGGTTGTGCATAAAATCCTTCGAAGAATCCTTCAATGTCAAGAAGTTCGCATTGACGGTATGCGTTGACATCGAGGGGTTGTTTACAAATGTGAGGACCGACACATTGATCTAATCCTTAAACCAGTACGGGGACCGGGTTCTTAGAGACTGTATAAACCACATGCTAAGGAATAGCTGGATAAATTATAGGTCCCATGAAAAAATATTAGAGAGATAGTGGCACAGGACACGTCACAGGGGAAATTTTATCGCTACTCCTTTGGGTGACCATCATAAAATACTTATTATGGATGTTGACTGAGGAAGGATTTGAACCCGTCTGCTATGCAGACGCTGTCATAATACTACTTAGGGGTAAGGATCCAAAGCAGCTATGCAGAAGGGTCAAAAGTGTCCTCCATATGGCTTATGACTGGGCTAGACCCTGCGGTCTCAATGCTAATCTGGAGAATAATGAAATACGCCTGTTCACGAGGAAGACGAAGGTGGGCCAATTTGACGCACCACGTTTTCTCAATAAAGTGATTTTGACATCTGACAAGGTCAAATACTTAGGAGTGATCTTGGACAGGAAACTTAATTGGAGGTGTCACATTCAGAAGGGTAGGAAAGGCATCTGTGGGCCTTCCCAGCACTAAGGAGACGGGGCGTGATTCGAAATGGGGCCTGCATGTGAGGATAGTCCACTGGCTCTACTGAAGCGTGTTTAGGGCAATACTTACTTACGCCACAGTTGTTTGGTGGACTGCTATGGAGGAAAATTGCAAAGTTAGGACCATACAAAAAGTTCAGAGAACATGTTGTCTTGGCACAGGCGAAGCGATTAGCACTGAAGACTATTCTCGATATCTGACCCATTGACATACAATTTAAATGTGAGGCAGCCACTGCGGCTATGAGACTTAGATTGAGGATGGGAGCAGCTCATACCATCGCGGTATAATCGAGGCAACCTGGAGGGATGGGAAGAGGTGTCCGATCGGATACCTGAGACAACACTTGAGGTCGAGAGCGTAGCACTGCTGCCAGCGGCACAGTCTTGGACTGACAGAGCCCTCGTATTGCCATAAGGAAGATCATGTTACACTGATGGATCAAAGCTAGAGTGGGCCTGGGTCCACATTGAGAACCCAGGTGCTGAGATCTGTTTAGGTCCTGCTGGCAGAGATCAGGGAGATCGCGGAGTGCGTGAGGTGGTGTGGTACTAGCCAAGGACGTCGAGTATGAACTTCTTTATGGACAGTAAAGTGGCCACAAGGGCAATAATATCGAAGAGGGTAAGGTCACGAACAGTCTTGGAGTGTAAGAAAGAGATTAACGCCTTCTCTGAGGATAACACAATCCGCATTCGTTTGGGTGCCGGGCTATAACGGAGTAAGGGGGAATGAAAGGACAGATGATTTGGCAGTGAAGGCCAGAGAGCTGCCGTTAATAAACTTGCTTAACCCGAAGCCTTTCGGGTCGACGAAGTCCTATTTAAGGGCGTTGGCGACAAACGAAACAGCACTGTGGAACAGCCAAACGCTACCGACCGGCGAAAATCCTATGGGGTGATGCGGATCGTGAGAGCACGAGGTATAGCTTTTATTGTCATAACGAGACACATAGGACTATAGGCTCACTTATGCAAAATCGGTGCGGCAAGTGATAATATGTGTAGGACATGTAGGGAAGATGATGAGATGTTGGAGCATTTCCTATATAATTTCCCGGCTTTCGCGGCAAACAGATATCGGTTCTTAGGTGGGGGCACAATACAAGACATGAACCAGCTAAGGGGAGTAGTATGGAGAAGGATGTTGTAAGAAGCACGGAATTCCTTACTTAAATTTTTTTTTCGAGGTTACTTTTTAGTATTGATAGCACACAACAAGCCGATTACTGGCTTGGGGGTATGTCTATAGTGGCATGGGGCAAATTCATATCTGCACCCTCTTTTCAACCTAAACTAACCTAACCTATGTCGGCAGATCGATCCAAATATCAGCTATATCTAAATATTGTCCGATCTAACCACATTTAGGTTTGATGTAGGGAGTCTTAAAGAACTCTGTATTTAAATTTTCAGCGAAAATGGGTAATAAGTAAAGTCTTTATGGGATTCAGGCCCTTAATTGACCGATCCGTCTATATGGCAGGTATATCTTAATATAGTCCGATCTGAACCATATTCCTGCCGGATGTCGGAAGGCTTAAAAAACTCAGTTTTTCTAATTTCAGCTACATCGGGTAACAAATAAATCTATTATGGGCTTCGGACCCCTAATCGGCGGATCGGTCTATATGGCAGCTATATCTAAATGTAGTCCGATCTGAACCATATTCGGTTCGGCTATTAACAACTCACTGAGTCAAATTCCATCGAAATTGCAATATGCATAAAGCTTTTATGGGGTTCAGACCTTTTACCGGCAGATCGGTCTATATGGCAGCTGTATCTTAATATAAACCGATTTGAATCATATTTTGGTGGGATGTAGGGAGGCATAAAACAAATCTGTACATGCAGTGTTAGACCCTTAATCGACAGATCGATCTATACGGCAGTTATATCCAAATATTGTCCGATTCGACCCGTTTTTATCTGACGTAAAAATGTATGAAAAATGCACAATTTGACTCTGCGTATCGAATTGCTGACAACCCAACCAAATATAAAACCCTTGGGCGTTGAGTAATATATATGAATTTTTAGTTCTATTGTTCATTTCCAGTGATAATTTTATTTCTCACCAATGCAATATTTTACTTAAAGATTAAAAAGACAAATATCTACAATATTCTGATTTTGATTTTGTTACCTTTAGAGATGTTATGGTGAAACCTATTTGAAAACGACCAATTTGGTGTGCGAACCTAATCCAAAATATTTTGTCAATCACTCATGTCGTATAAGGGCTGTGAACCGCTACAAAAGTGTTGCCGAAATGAGAACTCTTATTAAGGATGAATTAAAGAATATTTCGGTAAGTTGATTTATAAAATTAAATAAAATTTAACTGCGTGATTCCGTCTTAGTCGGTGTGAGACGCGCTCCGTTCAGACTCTATTATGGAGCTTAAACTTTAATCGGACAGCATTCATTGAACATCAGTAAATTTGAATAAAACAAAATATCCCAATAAATATTTTCCATCTGATTTCGAAAAAATTTGTATAAACAAGTAAAAACGTGATCGCCGAATCTTAGAAACCCACTACGATGGATTCTGCTAAAAGTTTACATAAACTGAACTTATTTGAAGGGAGCTCAGATTATAGATAAGGGAGCTATATCGGGTTATAGAGTTTTGAGTTGTTACAGAATACCGTGTACGAAATTTAATCCCAATCGATGAAGGATGTCAAAGTGGGTTATCAGTTTCTGTGGGAACTACACTCAAAGAAATTTGTCAGTAAAAACAGAAACAATGGATGCTGCTGTTATAACATAAGAAGCAAACAGATAGCATGCTTAGGATATGGAAAGAACAATTTCCCCAACTGCTAGTGTCAGACGTTGGCGGCGAAGAGGATATCCCTGATGATGATTTACCTCCTAGTCAGAATGAGGTCCAAGTAGCTATGACCCGACTGAAGAACAAGAAGGCAGCAGGAGCAAACGGGTTGCCCGCTGAACTATTTAAGACCAGAGGCGACACGCTGATGAGGCGTATGCATAAGCTTGTCTGCACAATCAGGCTAGAAGAACGCATAACCGATGATTGGAACCTCAGCATATTATGTCCCGTACACAAGAAAGGAGACAAGTCGGAATGTGCCAACTATAGAGGAAAAAGTTTCCTCTCCATCCCATACAAGATATTCTCGAGCGTTAAATCCTGGATAGGCCCGAGAAGGACAAATCAACACCTTCCATTTCTTTGTTGATTACAAAGCCGCTATCGATACCCCTATACGTTCAAATGTATTCCAAGCCATGTCTGAGGTTGGTATCCCTGCAAAATTATAAGACTCTAAAGGATGACACCTGCTGATACGCGTTCCTCAGTAAGAATAGGAAAAAATCTCTCCGAGCCATTTAATAGCAAACAAGGTTTTATACAAGGAGACAGACAATCGTGTAATCTCTTTAATATCCTGCTGGAGAAGATTATACGAAATACAGATATGAATAGATATGGCACACTACTCACAACAAAATGGGTCTGGCAGTAAATGGAGATAAAACGAAATGGATGATATTAACTCCCAAAACGCCCTGTACAACCGATCAGATAAAGAAAATGGAGAAAGTTGGGAACCACAACTTTGAGATAGTTAGCAACTTTATCTACCTCGGCACCGCCGAAACGAATGACAATATTTGCAAACAGATGCTGCTTTGGATTAAGTAAGTACTTTAGAAACAACGCCACCCATCGACAGACGAAGATCACACTATACCCGTGTTGTTTTATGGTTCTGAGGAATGGGTACATGTGAAAGCAGACGAGGCAGTGCTTGGAGTATTCGAGAGAAAGATTCTTCGTAAAATATGTGGACCACTAGCTGTATGTAAGAAAGAAATGCTGGCAACATTTGTGAGGTATTTTGTCATGTAAAAATTTCTCACGAAAGAGGTGACGCACTGCGGCACGCCCTTCGGGGTCGGCTGTTAAAAGGAGGCCTCTTATCATTGAGCTAAAACGAGAACCGGACTGCGCTTATTGAAATGTGAGAAGTTTGCCTCTGGTCCTCAGTGGAATGTTCATGGGAAAAAAATGCAATTTGCATATCAGGTTATACGCTGATTTGGACCTTACTTAGCACGTATATTAAAAGTTGTAACACTACGTGCAAAATTTCAACCAAATCGAATAATAACTGGAACTTATAGGGGCATAAGAAGTCAAATCGAAGTATGGGATTTATATCCATATCCGAGCCGATGTGACAAATTTGCAATCCCCAACTACCTACAACGATAAGAAGGATTTCTACAGAGCGTCCCTCTGTATGGACGGACATGACTAGATCGACTTAGAGCTTTCAAGACGATTTTATTTCCTAGACCAATATTTCGATGTGATACAAAAGAGGATGACTAGACTAGAATATCCTTTACGTAGATATAAATAAATATAAATATAGATATAAGTATATGCTCATAATGGTGTACACCTGTATTCACAGTACGGCCTTGCTAAACTTAATGCTTTTCCCTATACAAACTTTTTCAGGTTAACATAGCCCTATACAGCCGCAATGATGTCAACATCTATCAACCGTTTCTGGCCAATGTCACTCACAACTTGTGCAACTTTATGGCTAAGAAGAAATCTGCCCTTTATATGAATATTTTCTTAAAGTTATTAAGTAAATATTCAAATGTCAATCACACTTGTCCCTTTCGAGTGAGTACTATTGAAGATTCCCGAAATTCGCAAACTAACCATGTGACTTTTGCAGGGTTATCTTATTGCAGATAAAATATACGCTGATGAAGACCAAAACACCTTAATGACAATGTTAACCAGTTGGGTAGCAACTTCATTTAAAATAATTGTAACGGCATTTGAGGGATATCCCCTAGAACCTATCGGAAGAGTCACTGTTCACATTGAAGTTGTGGATATCAAGAAGAGCGCACCAAGAGGGCGTAGAATTGGATGAACTTGTAAATATTATTTGTTCGCATCATATATGATGACATTTACTATGTAAGTAAATGTAATAAAAATTAATCAAACGAGCAATATTAAACAGGTTTGAAATGTTTAATGGTAGCACAACTGACAGGGAGAGGTATATTAATCTATTTCACTACCTAAAGATAACCTGACCGGTCTAATTGGTAAATATGCTGACAGACCTTTGCAGAAGCTGTGAGGACTTTGCGGAAGCTGTGAGGACATCGAAGAAGAAGATACAATAGAATACCTTCTGTGTGTGTGTCCCGCATTAGCAGTCAGCAGGGGTTCCACTTTAGGTTCTCGTTTCTTTGAGAACCAGTCTGATTTAGCGGATGTGAACATTTGCAAATTGTTGGGCTTTTTAAAGCAATATGAATGGTTCAACGGTAGCAACTAGAAGACATCTTCCTTCTTTTGATCCTGTGGTATTACAATGGACGAAAACGTCTGAGTCTGATGGTTGGCTGCCACTTAAACCTAACCTAACCTACATACGCCTCAGTAGTTTGGAGGACTGCTGTGGAGAAAAATTGCAACATAAGCACCATACAACCTGTACACAAAACATGTTGCCTTGGCATAGGCGGAGCGATGAGGACCACTCCCACTAGGGCTCTGGAGACTATTCTACGTATCCCACTCATTGACATACAGATTAAGTGTGAGGCAGCTACTGCGGATATGAGACTTAAGGCGATAGAAAAATGAATTGAGGATGGGAGCAGCTCATACTATCGCTGTATAATTGAGGCGACCATAGGAAACCTGGAGACACTTGAGGTCGAGTGTAAGGTACTGCTGCCAGCGGTACAGACTGACGGAGCCCTAGTATTGGTATCTGGAAGATCATGTTACACTGATGGATCAAAGCTAAAGGACAGAGTGGGCCTGGGGTCTACATTGAGAACCGAAGGACTGAGATCTCTTTTAGACTGCCTGGCCATAGAACGGTCCTGCAAGCGGAGATCCGTGCGACCAGGCAATGCGTGAGGCAGTGTAGTGCTAACGCGAGGACGTCGAGTGTGAAGATTTGGCTGTGGAGGCCAGAGAACTGCCGTCAATAAACTTGGTTAACCTGAAGCCTTTCAGGTCGACTCAGTCGGATTTAAGGGCATGGGCGACGAACTGTGGAACTGCGAAACGGTCGGTTGAACGGCGTAAATCCAATGGGGTGATCCGGATCGTGAGAGGACGAGGCTGTTGTGGGGTGTGATATGGAAAACAATTACGGATTTTGTAAGTAGCAAGGAATTCCTAACTTGAAATTTCTTTTGCGAGGTTACTTTTTAGTGTTTAGAGCACACAACAAGCCAATTACTGGCTTAGGTGTATGTTCATAGTGGCATGGGGAGGATTAATATCCATACCTTTTTTATACCCTTCACCATAGGATGGGGGTATACTAATTTCGTTATTCTGTTTGTAACTACTCGATATATTCGTCTGAGACCCCATAAAATGTATATATTCTTGATCGTCTTGACATTTTATGTCGATCAAGCCATGTCTGTCCGTCCGTTTGTCCGTCCGTTTGTCCGTCCGTTTGTCCGTCCGTTTGTCCGTCCGTTTGTCCGTCCTTTTGTCCGTCCGTCCGTCTGTCCGTCCGTCTGTCCGTCCGTCCGTCTGTCCGTCCGTCTGTCCATCCGTCTGTCCGTCCGTCTGTCCGTCCGTCCGTCCGTCTGTCTGTCCGTCCGTCTGTCCGTCCGTCTGTCCGTCCGTCTGTCCGTCCGTCTGTCCGTCCGTCTGTCCGTCCGCCCGTCTGTCCGTCCGTCTGTCCGACCGTCTGTCCGTCCGTCTGTCCGTCCGCCCGTCTGTCCGTCCGTCTGTCCGTTTGTCCGTCCGTCCGTACGTCTGTCCGTCCGTCTGTCTGTCGAAACCACGTTAACTTCGAAGGAGTAAAGCTAGCCGCTTGAAATTTTGCATTATTACTTCTTATTGGTGTAGGTTGGTTGGGATTATAAATGGGCCATATCGGTCCATGTTTTGATATAGCTGCCATATAAACCGATCTTGGGTCTTGCTTTCTTGAGCCTCTATTCTTATCCGATTGGAATGAAATTTTGCACGAAGTATTTTGTTATGATATCCAACAAATGTGCGAAGTATGATTCAAAGCGGTCCATAACCTGATATAGCTGTCATTTAAACCGATCTCTAATCTTGACTTCTTGAGTCTCTAGGAGACGCAATTCTTATCCAATTGAAATTAAATTTTGCACGAAGATTTTGTTATGATATCCAACAACTGTGCCAAGTATGGTTCAAATCGGTCCATAAACTGATATAGCTGTCATATAAACCGATCTCGAATCTTGGCTTATTGAGCTTGTAGAGGACCCAATTCCTATCCGAATTTTTTCCATGACATATTTTATTATGACTTTCAACAACTGTGCCAAATAGGGTTCAAATCGGTTCATAACCTGATATAGCTGCCATATAAGCCGATCTCGGATCGTGACTTGAGCCTCTAGAGGTCGCAATTGTTACCCGATTTGCCTGAAATTTTGTACGACGGATCCTCTCATGACAATCAACATGGTCTGAATCGGTCTGCAGCCTGATACAGCTCTCATATAAATCGATTTCTCTAGTTTACTTCTTGAACCCCAATGGCCGCTCATTCGAATTGGCTGATATTTTACACAGGTCTCCAACATATAATTTAATTGTGTTCCGAACCGGACCATATCTTGATATCGCTCTAATAGAAGAGCAAATCTTTTCTTTTATCTCTTTATACACTCCACCATAGGATGGGGGCATACTAATTTCGTCATTCTGTTTGTAACACCTCGAAATATGTGTCTCAGACCCCATAAAGTGTATATATTCTTGATCGTCATGTCATTTTAAGTCGATCTAGCCATGTCCGTCCGTCTGTCCGTCCGTCTGTCTGCCGAAAGCACGCTAACTTTCGAAGGAGTAAAGCTAGCCGCTTGAAATTTTTCACAAATATTTTTAATAAGTGTAGGTCTGTTGGTATTGAAAATGGGCCAAATCGGTCCATGTTTAGATACAGCTGCCATATAAACCGATCTTGGGTCTTGACTTCTTAAGCCTCTAGAGGGCGCAATTCTCGCCCGATTTAACTGAAATTTTGCATGAGGTGTTTTATTGTGACTTCCAATAACTGTGCTTAGTATGGCGTAAATCGGTATAGAACCTGATATAGCTGCCATATAAACCGATCTGGCATCTTGACTTCTTGAGCCTCTAGAGGGCGCAATTCTTATCCGATTTGGCAGAAATTACAACGGTTTCTCTCGCGACCTTCAACATACGTGTCTAGTATGGTCTGTGTTAATCAATAGCTTGATACAGCTCCCATATAAACCTATCTGCCGATTTTGCTTCTTGAGCCACTACAAGGTGCAATTCTTATCCGAATGAACTGAAATATTACACAATGACTTCTACAATGTTCAGTATTTATTTATGGTCCGAATCGGACTACAACTTGATATAGCTCCAATAGCATAACAGTTCTTATTCAATATTCTTTGTTTGCCTAAAAAGGTGCCATGGTGGAGGAACGAATTTCTTGGAGACTATAAAATATATCCCGCGAACCATGAAATGGTTTTTGAAGAGTTTATCGAGCATTTTCCAGCAAATAATTTGAGAATCGGACCATTAATGCGCTTTTGGCAGCACGAACATTTTGTAAGGCGAGGTGACCAGCTTTGAAGGCCTACCAATTTTGGAAATTTACAGGTTAAAACCTCAGCTATGACCATCTAAAATGCTTTTATCCGTTCAGAAATAGCAGATTTACTCCACTTAATCTTTTTTCCCAATCCACTGTGCGTCGCTGTCTGTTGTGTGGAGGCTACACTGTATATCTATATGATGGTTTTAGTATATAAGACATTGTGATTACCAATCGTTTTCTTTTTTGACTTTATATAACCTATTCGAATTTCTTGGACACGATAAAATATGTCCCGCAGACGACGAGAAGTTTTTTGTAGGGTTTGTCGAGCACTTTCCAGCAAATAAAAAAATTTGAGAATCGAACTATAAATGCGCTTTTGGCAGCCCAAACAAAATTTTGTAGGGCCGAGGTGACCAACCTTGAAGGCATACCAATTTTGCACAATAACAGGAAAACACCTCAGCTATGACCATTTAAAATTTCGTAATGCTTTTATCCGTTCAGAAATGGCGGATTTACTCCACTATTTTTTTTCCCAATCCACTGTGCGTTGCTGTCCGCTGTATGGAGGCTACACAGTCGATGTTATGTTAACCCCATATATCTATATGATGGTTTTAGTATATAAAACATTGTAATTATAAATCGTTTTCTGTTTTGACTTTATATGCTTGAATTCGCAGGATAATATTGGCATGATAATATACAAATATAACAAATTAAGATAATCTTTTGCTCTATGCCAGGGAACTGTATGGAGTATCAATTTAGCCTTTCATAAGTCGAGGAATTTTTAGAAAACAACAAATAGGAAGTGCTAATTGTTTATAAATCAACAAACGTTAATGACCCTACTTGAACTTATGTTTTTTAACAAGTGCTATTTTGGCAACGACACATTAAATTGTAATTTTATGCCGTGGCCATCAATCAGTTTTCATTTTACACTTGTGTCATTCAGTCAAAAAATGATTATTCCAAAAGTGTTTGCATTAATTTTGTGTTTTTGCACAGGGGTAAGTAAAGATTTATTCTGTACCAAGACATCCGGTTTACAAATTTGCTCCCGAACATTCCATTGGATTGCCCAAAAAGTAATTGCGGATTTTTTAAAAGAAAGTAAATGCATTTTTAATAAAACTTAGAATGAACTTTAATCAAATATACTTTTTTTGCACTTTTTTTCTAAAGCAAGCTAAAAGTAACAGCTGATAACTGACAGAAGAAAGAATGCAATTACAGAGTCACAAGCTGTGAAAAAATTTGTCAACGCCGACTATATGAAAAATTACTTTTTGGGCAACCCAACTAAGGAAACGAGAAGTTATTTTTATACCCACCACCGAACGATGGGGTTATATTCATTTTGTCATTCCGTTTACAACACATCGAAATATCCATTTCCGACCCTATAAAGTATATATATTCTTGATCAGCATAAAAATCTAAGACGATCTAGCCATGTCCGTCCATCTGTCTGTTGAAATTACGCTACAGTCTTTAAAAATAGAGATATTGAGCTGAAATTTTGCACAGAGTCTTTTATTGTCCATAAACAGCTTAAATTTGAAGATGGGCTATATCGGACTATATCTTGATATAGCCCCCATAAAGACCGATCTGTCGATTTAGGGTCTTTGGCCCGTAAAAGCCACATTTATTTTCCGATTTTGCTGAAATTTGGGACAGCGAGGTGTTTTGGGCCCTTCGACATCCTTCTTTAATTTGGCTCAGATCGGTTCGGATTTGGATATAGCTGTCATATAGACCGATCCGCCGATTTAGGGTCTTAGACCCATAAAAGCCACATTTATTATCCGATTTTGCTGAAATTTGGGACAGTGAGTTGTGTTAAGCTCTTCGACACCCTTCTTCAATTTGGTTCAGATCGGTCTTGATTTGGATATAGCTGTCATATACACCTATACTCCAACATAGGGTCTTAGGCCCACAAAAGGCGCATTTATTGTGCAATGTCGCTGAAATTTGGGACAGTGAGTTGTTTTTAGCTCTTCGACATATTTCTTTAATTTCGCCTTGATCGGTTAAGATTTGGATATAGCTGCCATATAGACCGATCTCTCGATGTAAGGTTTTGGGCTCACAAAAGGCGCATTTATTGTCCGATGTCGCCGAAATTTGCGACAGTGAGTTAAATTAAGCCCCTTGATATACTTCTGCAATATGGCACAAATCGGTTCAGATTTGGATATAGCTGCCATATAGACCGATCTCTCGATTTCTGATTTGATTTTGGGGCCATAAACGTCGCATTTATTGTCCGATGTCGCTGAAATATGAGACAGTGAGTTGTGTTAGGCTCTTCGACGTCCTTCTTCAATTTGGCCCAGATCGGTCCAGATTTGAATATAGCTGCCATATAGACTTAAATCGAGAGATTATGTTTTGGGTTCTTAAAAGGCGCATTTATTGTCCGATTTCGCCGAAATTTGGGACAGTGCGTTCTGTTAGGCCTTTCGACATCCTTCTCCAATTTGCCCCAGATCGATCCAGATTTGGATATAGCTGCCATATGAACCGATATCTCGGCTTAAAGACTTGGCCCCATAAAAAGGCGCATTTATAACCCGATTTCACTGAAATTTGACACAATGACTAATGTTAGGATTTTCGACATCCGTGTCGTATATGGTTCAGATCGGTTTATTTTTACATATAGCTACTAAAAAGACCAATATTTTGTTATACACAATTGAACAATGACTTGTACCTATTAGTATTTGGTCCAAATCGGAACATATTTCGATATAACTGCTATGGGACATAAGGTATGCAATTGTCACCGGATTTTGATGAAAAGTGGTTTACATATATACCCGAGGTAGTGGGTATCCAAAGTTTGGCCCGGCCGAACTTAGCGCCGTTTTACTTATTTTGTTTTAATATTTCACAATAAGGTCTTAAGGACATGGCGATATTAACATTAAGTTTCCTATTACATATATATAAGTGTTATACTAATTTTATTTTTTAGTTTTACAATGCTGAAATCCAATTTAAATTTACGAATTTGTTATGCGAGCCCAATGCGAAATATTTCGTGAATCATTCTTGCCGTCTTAGAGCTGTAAATCGTTATAAAAGTGTTGCCATGATGACAACTCTTATTAGAGATGAAATTAAGAATGCATCGGTAAGTTAGTATGAATATGAATTTAATATTTAATGGACAAACAAACGTCAATAACAAATAAAACCAGTAAGGAAGGGCAGTGGACCAGTGACTTGTACGAAGTTTCATGTCAATCGGATAAAAAATGCGATCTATATCTTGATTACAAGAATACATGGACAGACAGAAAGACGGGCACAGCTAAATCGAATTTGAAAGTCATTCTAAGCTGATCGGTATACTTATCAATGGTTCTACCTCGTCTCCTTTTTAGCGTTAGAAACAAATGCACAAAGTTATAAAGCTCTGTACCACTATGGTGGAGCAGGGTATAAAAATTAAAAAGGCGTTAAGTTCGCCTGGTCCGAACTTTGGGTACCCACCTCCTCGGGTATATATTCAAACCACCTTTCGTCATAGTCCGGTGAAAATTTTATAATTTGGACCACATTTGATACGGATATTGAGTGGTCTAATAAGTACAAGTCATTGTTCAATTCTGTAACAAAAAATATTGGTCATTTTAGTAGCCATATCCAAATATAGACCGATCTGAACCATATACGACACTGATGTCGAAAAGCCTAACATAAGTCACTGGACAAGACTTTACATCGTGAGATCTATATGGCAGCCATATCCAAATCTGAAACGATTCAATTTGGCCCAGAATTGAAGAGGGCTGTCGAAGGGCCTAATACAACTCACTGTCCCAAATTTCGGCGAAATTTGACAATAAATGCGCCATTTATGGGCCAAAAACATTAAATCGAGATATCGGTCTATATGACAGCTATATCCAAATATGGACCGATCTGGGCCAAATTAAAAAAAGTTGTCACTGTCCCAAATTTCGGCGAAATCTAACAATAAATGCGCCTATGGGCCCAAAACCTTATATCGAGAGATCGGTTTATATCACAACTATATCCAAATCTGGACCGATTAGGGCTAAGTTGACTGGCCTAACACAACTCACTGTCCCAATTGAAAAGGGATGTTGAAGGGCCTAACACAACTCACTGTCCCAAATTTCGGCGAAATCTTATTATAATTGTCCCTTTTATGGGGCCACGACCTTTAATCTAGAGATCGGTACATATGGCAGAAGATTGTCGACTGGCCTAGAACAATCTGCGCCAAATTTAAGAAGGATATCGAAGGGCCTAACGGTACTAACTGTCCTAAATTTCGGCGAAATTGGACAATAAATGCGCCTTTTATGCACCCAAAACTTTATATCGAGAGATGGGTCTATATGACAGCTATATCCAAATCTAGACCGATTTGAACCAAATTGAAGAGGGATTTCGAAGGGCCTAACACAAGTCACTGTGCCAAGTTTCAGCAAAATCGGATTATAAATGCGCCTTTATTGCGTGTCCTAAAAACAATTTAGTGCTTCACTCTCCTTGAGCACCATATTGTCATGGTGGGCAAATACGTCCAAGTTGGAGATTGTTATTGGGGGCGGGATGTCCCTTAGACAGTTGGTCAAGAATGCTGATATCAGGCTCGTGCTCTACTTCCGAATATAATGAAAGATATAAGTCCATAGTCTTCAAACACGTCTGGTTTGGGGGGATGAGACGTCCACTGAATGACTTAGCCTTGTAGTGTGTGTTCGTGTTCTACTCTAAAATAACTTTTAGTTGAGCCCTATATTGCCATGGTCAGCAAATATGTCTTATTTGGGACATGCTATGGGGGTAGGATGAGTCCATAGACACTTTTTCTTCCGAATTTTGATATCATATTCGTGCTCTATTCTCATAGCCCTTTCATTTGAGCCCCATATTGCAATAGTCGTACATTTGTCCACTTTGAGGGGTATTTTGGGGAAGGGGCGGCCCCGCTAATACTTAGTCTCACATTTTGATATAAGATTCATATTCAACACTCAAATAATTTTTACTTGAGCCCCATTTTGCCATGGACACTGAATAAGTGCTATTTTGGGGGTTGTTTTGGGAATGGGATGGACCGCCCGAAAACTGGTCCCGCATATGGGTATCAATTTTGTGCTTTAGTCCCAAATACCTTTCATGTGAGCCCCATATTGATATGGTCGGTAAATAAGTCCTATTTAGGGGTGTTTTGAGGGTTGGGGTGGTCCCCCAAATTCTTAGTCCGACAATACCTTTCACTTGAATCCCATATTGTCGGGATTGGTCTATATATATATTTGGTGTGTTAAGGGGGTGGGGCGGCCCCCCTAGGTACCCCATCCGACATTTGGATACCAAATTTTTGTTTGTAGGTTACTATAAGAGAGCACTCAAAATTCGCTTATATCACACCACCCATCTCCGAGATCTGGCGTTTCTGAAAATTAGGGTAAGGCCCCTTCTCGGTTCCTGGTGGTAATGTTTTTACTTAGGGTAATGTTCTCATTAGGCGAGGGATGGCACCTCAGACATTTCGACTCTAATATGGATAGCAAATTCGTTCTTTTTGTTCCCACCGGAAATGAAGTTCAGTTTATGGGTGCTTTAGGGCGTACCCCAAAACACTTGGCTTCGAAATTTGATATCATATTCCTTTTCTACTCTCAAATACCTTTCATTTGAGTCCCATATTGTCATAATGGGTCAAATACCTTTTGGAGGAAAAGCAGCACCTAGACTTGAACGCAAATTTTAATGTCATATTCGTAATCTACTACATAACATCTTCCATTTGAGTCCCATGTAGCCATGGTCGGCTAATATGCCCATGTTGAGGTATTTGGGGGTGGGCGACCTCCCATTACTTGGTCTTAATATTCTATGCCATATTTGTGTGTCCCATATTGACATGACTTTGGGGGAGGGTGAGGGCCGCTGGGTTCTTGGACCCAAATTTTAATACCATAATCGTTTTTGTTTTGGCCTTCAACACCTTTCATTTGATATCCTTATTACGCCCATCGGACCACTTTCGGATATGGTTGGCGTTTTTAGGGTTAGGGGGAGGGTCCAATTATATAGCCTATATTTCCCTCCAGAGAAACGTACACAATCTATGAAAATTTTAAGAAAATCGGTTCAGCCAAGTATCATATAGTCATAATGGGTCTAATGGCGTTGTTGAGGGTTGGCGTGATCCCCTACACTTCGATCTTTTTTTGTATGTCAGATTCAAAATCTATTCCCGATAATCTTTGGGGTTGGGGCGGCCCGATGGGTACTTAGACTCAAACTTTAATACTTTGTTCGTATTCTACTCTCCAAAACCTTGCATTTGATACCCATATTGTGCCGATCGGTCCACTTTTGATTTTGGGTTGTGTTTTTGGCATAAGGGGGAGGGTCCGTCCCCCTTCTGATACCGAAAAATTACATAGCCTATGTTTCCTTCCAGACCAACCTACACAATATGCGAGAATTTCGAGAAAATCGGTTTTGCATTTTTCAGTCTATGCGGAACAAACAAACCGAGTCCCATATACCCGTGATTGGCTTATGTGCCCATTTTGGGCGTTTTTGTGGGGTGGGATGACCCCCCATACTTCGACATAAATTTGTACGCCAGATTCGTTATCTACTCCCGCATACTTTTCATTTAATACCGATATTGCCATTTTAGAATTTGGGTGGTGTTTTTGGGGTATCTTTGGTGGGTCGTCCCCTTCCGTTGTCAATAAATTATGAAGCCTATTCTAATTCCTGACCATATTCGTAATCTACTCCCGAATACCTTTCATTTGAGTCCCATATTGTCATGATCGTCAAATTTACCTATTTTAAATGGATTTGGGGTTGGGGCGGCCCACCAGGTACTTAAACCCAACTTTTATTATGAAACTCGTACTCTACTCTTGAATACCTTTCAATTGAATCCCATATTGTCTCGATCGGTCCACTTTTATTTTTGCGTAGTACTTTTGTGGTAAGGGGAAGGTCCGCCCCCCTCCCGATATCACAAAATTATACAGCCTATGTTTCCTTCCAGACCAACCTACACAATCTGTGAACATTTCAACGTAATCGGTTCAGCCGTTTTTGAGTCTATACGGAACAAACAAACAAACCGACAAACAAACAAACACAAATTATTTTTTATATATAAGAAGATATGGTCTAATATGGACGATGAGTCAATAAATTGATCTTTCTTTCCAGATTAGTCTTTCTGTATACAGTCGTAATGATGTCTCTGGTTACCGTCCACTTACCGTGAATTTTACCCACAATATTTGTGACTTCTTGAATGCAAAGAAATCTGGATTTTATATGAATAGTTTACTCAATATTTTCGGCACCTACACCAACATCAATCACTCTTGTCCATATAGAGTAAGTAAGAGTTATTCAAGATAATAATTAAATGACCTTAAATTTGTTTATTTTTAATATTTTAGGGATATTTGATTGCAGATAATTTACATCTTGACAATGGTCAAACTACGTTTATTGGTCTATTTACAAGTTGGCTTAAATCCTCGTACAAAATTATACTCACGCTTTATGAAGGCTATCCGCTGGATTACGCCGGAAAGGTTACAGTAACTATAGAAGCGGTTGAAATCAGGAAAAGAGCATGAGTGAATAAATGTTCTTCAGACTATGAGTAAATTTTCATTAGTGAGACAAGTTTCCGACAAAAATTATTATAAGAGAATAATGAAAACTTTTGAATTGCCATCTCACTTCACTTCATTGTTATTGATGTTGATGATTGCTGATGCATTTTTCTATACGAGTTTAAAACATTTCAAATTGTAATATACTTTTAATAATTTTTATCCAACTTTTTGAGAAATATATGAGATTTCAGCCTTATAATATGTGAAAAATCGAATACCGGCGCAAAAACAAAAATTTTTTAAAATGTTGGCATCCGGAAACATTTTCCAAAATGCCAGGGAGAGCAATTGTAGTGGACTGCCAAAAGGCGTCCGGACTACCCTGGGGTTTTGCACACGATCTTGCTAACACCTCAGATCTAACTATTACACGACAAATTTTTTGCTAGCTTTTCCGATTTTCTCCCACTGTGCTACGCCGATATACTTCTTTAATGCAAACTGGACCATCAATTTTACGTAGAATCTTTTTCCGAAAAACTTCAAGCATTGTCTGCTTTCACAAGTACCTGTGCCTCGGAACCATATAATTGTTTTAATTATTATACCCACCACCGAAGGATGGGGGTATATTCATTTTGTGATTCCGTTTCCAACACATCGAAATATCCATTTCCGAAATATCCATATATATTCTTGATCAACGTAAAAATCTAGGGCGATCTAGCCATGCCCGTCCATCTGTCTGTTGCAATCAGGCTTCAGCTTTCAAAAATAGAGATAATGAGCTGAAACGTTGTAGTTCGATTTGGACCATAAATTAATTGAATATTGGAGACCATAGAAAAAGTCATTGTGTAATATTTCAGTTCATTCGGATAAGAATTGCACCTTGTACGGGCTCAAGAAGAAAAATCGGAAGATCGGTTTATATGGGAGCTGTATCAAGTCATAGATAATTTCAGACCATATTTCACATGCATGTTAAAGGTCATGGGAGAAGCTGTTGTACAAAATTTCAGACAAATAGGATAATAACTGCGCCCTCTAGAGGCTCAAGAGGTCAAGATCCCAGATCGGTTTATATGGTAGCTATATCAGGTTATGTACCGATTTGCGTCATACTAAGCACAGTTATTGGAAGTCAGAACAAAACACCTCATGCTAAATTTCACCCAAATCGGATGAGAATTGCGCCCTCTAGCGGCTCAAAGAGGCAAGATCTATGATCGGCTTATATGGCGGCTATACCAGGTTATTAACCGATTTAAACCGTACTTAGCACAGTGGTTGGAAGTGATTCCAAAACATCACGTGCAAAATTACAGTCAAAACGGAAGAGAATTGTGCCCTCTAGAGGCTCAAGAAGCCAAGACCCAAGATCGGTTTATATGGCAACTATATCTGGCTATGAACCGATTTGAACCATACTTAGTGTTTGGAAGTGGTACGAAAACACCACGTGAAAAATTTCATTTAAATCGGACAAGAACTGCGCCCTCTAGAGGCTCAAGAAGTCAAGACCCAAGATCGGTTTATATGACAGCTATATCATAACATGGGCCACCGTAGCGCAGAGGTTAGCATGTCCGCCTATGATGCTGAACGCCTGGGTTCGAATCCTGGCGAGACCATCAGAAAAAATATTCAGCGGTGGTTTTCCCCTCTTAATGCTGGCAACATTTGCAAGGGACTATGCCATGTAAAACTACTATCCAAAGAGGTGTAGCACTGCGGCACGCCATTCGGACTCGGCTATAACAAGGAGGCGCCTTATCAGTGACCTTAAACTTGAATGGGACTTCACTCATTGTAATGTGAGAAATTCGAACCTGTTCCTTGGTGGAATGTTCATGGGCAAAATTTTTTTGTTTTGTATATCATAACATGGACCGAATTGGTCCATTTACAATCCCAACCGACCAACACCATAAAAAAGTATTTGTGCCAAATTTAGATTTACTACTTCGAAAGTTGGCGTGCTACTACTATGGTGGAGGGTATAAAAAACGTTGCTATGAAAGTACGACCTCAATTGTGGGAAAAAGTTGAACATATATAAATGATATCATCAAATAATTATACACAGACTAAAAAATATAAGAATATTAAAAATAAAAACATCTAACATTGATTGATTTACCACAGAGGTGAGCGGGTTGATATGATGGCATGTTCTTTAGAGATTGAAGCTTAACATTTTGTTTGCAATTAAAAAAAGACCACATCAGTTTGGTATTCACCATTCAAAAATTAAAAGCTTTTGGTTTGAGTTAAAATGAAATTACAGAACAAATACAATAGAAGGGCATACAAAACTATAGTTTCGTAAATGGTAGATAACAAGCGGAATCTGCTCAAGTATTTTTCTATGCATTTTATAATGGTGACGTGGAAAGTTCTTTTGTTGCTAATAAATTGTTTCTTAGCCGTAAGTGTGAATACTATTAACACCTTACATATGGGATTAATTATTTATTAAATGTAAATTCCTATTTAAGACTTGTTATGCAGAAACATATTTCAAATTTACGAATTTAGAGTGTGCTCCAAGCCCAAAATATTTCAAAAATCACACATGTCGCCTAAGGGCTGTAAATCGTTATAAGACCGTGGCTTCAATGAAGACTCTCATTAGAAATGTCCTGCGCAATACTTCGGTAAGTTAATTGAAATAATCTAGTAAACATTGTTCAAAGGGTTTTCAGTTAACACAGTAAAACAGTCACAATGAGGAGGTTGATAAAGTTGCTGATTAACTAATTACAGGCATGGTTTGGTAATAATTTTTATGATTCGCACCAGCAAACTCTATTTCTATCTTTAAACCCACCAACATACGATTCACAAAACATATCTACGCTTTGAAAACTGGTAGAGATAACTTTTTGAAAAATTGGAATATTTAGAAATGAGAAGTGAACGAGATGACGTGTACAAATCCAAGGCCGAAGTTGGTCCGAGGGTCTCTGGGCAGACCCATCAATTTGGTTACTTTGTCTTATCGAAAATTTCTTCGAACTATCAAATCAGCATTGCATTAATTTTGTACCCACCACCATATGATAGGAGGTATATATTCAATTAGTCATTTTATTTGCGACATATCGAAATATCCATTTTCGATCCTACAAGGTGTATATATTTCGCATCGTCGTAAAAGTCTAAGACGAATTAACGACGCACAGTGGAAGGGGGGAAAAAATAAGTGGAAATAAGTCTGCCATTTTGGAAAGGATAAAAATATCTTCATAAAATTACATGGTTATAGATGAGGTGTTATACAGTTTATATGCAAAATTGCAGGGCCCTAGAAGTCCCAGGGGCCCATTAACCCATTTGTGAAAAATTGGAACGATATATATAGTAGTTTTGTTTTTATGATATTTTTAATTTGAATTTTTGTTTTTATGATATTTTTAATTTGGCCTCATTGAAAATCGGACCATAAATGCGCATTCGACAACCCGAACAAAATTTATAAGGCCGAGGTGACTAACTTTGAAGGCCCACCAATGGGCCCCTGGGACTTCAAGGGCCCTGAATTTTTGCTGCTATAAACTGGAAACACCTCAGCTATAACCATGTAAAATTTCATGAAGATATCTCTATCCGTCCCAAAATGGCAGACTTATTTACTCTTATTTTTATACCCTTCACCACTACTGTGGTACAGGGTATTATAACTTAGTGAATTAGTTTATAGCACCCAAAAGGAAGAGAGATAGACCCATTGATAAGTATACCGATCGACTCAGAATCACTTTCTGATTCGATTTAGCTATGTCCGTCTGTCTGTCTGTCTGTCCGTCTGTCCATGTTAGTTTGTGTACAAACTACAGGTCGCAACTTTTATCCGATCGTCTTCAAATTTTGTATGGGCGTGTTTTTCGGCCTAAAGACGAAGCTTATTGAAAAAGCAAATAATCGGTTCAGATTTGGATATAGCTCCCACATATATGTTCGTCCGATTTGCAGTAATACTGCAATAAAATGGTCATTTATTACCCGAATCTCTCGAAATTTGGCAGGAAGGATTTTCTTATGACTTCTGACATTACAGGTGCATTTCAGTAAAATCGGTTCAGATTTGGATATAGCTCCCATTTATATGTTCGTCCGATTTGCATTAATAATGCAAAAAATAGGTCATTTGTTACTCGAATCTCTCGAAATTTGGCAGTAAGGATTTTCTAATGACTCTCGACATTAATAGTGAATTTCATGGAAATCGGTTCAGATTTACATATAGCTCTCATATGTATATATCATCTGATTTTCACTTCTAAAGTCACAAGCACATTTATTGACCCACCTCGCCAAAAATTTTGCAAAACGCTTTCCTCAATGACTGCCAAAGCATATGAGAAGTTTGCTGAAATCATTTCAGATTAAGGTATAGCTCACATATATATGTTCGTCCGATTTTGAGAAATATCGCAAGAAAGTGCGATTCTCTCGAAATTTTGCCAAAAGGATTTTGTTATGACTCTCAATATTAATCGTGAATTTCATAGAAATCGGCCCAGATTCAGATATAGCTGTCATATATGTATATCGCCCGATTTCTACTTCTAGACCCACTGCAAGCACATTGTTTGACCAATCTTGCCAAAATTTTACACAAAGCTTTCCTCGACGACTACCACATTATCTGAGAAGTTTGCTCGAAATCGGTTCAGAATTAGATATAGCTCCCATATATATGCTCGTTAGATTTTGGGTAATTTGCAATAATGTTGTCATTTGTCAACCGTAGTTATTACAGTTTGAACATATTTGCTAGCCGAGGTCCATCAAAAATGATTCAGAATTGGATATAGCTCCCACATTGAACTTATAGGGTAGGTGTAGGGTATTATACAGTCGGCACCGCCCGACTTTTGCCCTTTCTTACTGGTTTTTCCATCCCACTGTGCGACGTCCTTTTGTCTGTCCATCCGTGTGACCGTCATTTCTAATCACGCTACAGTCTTTAAAAATTGACATATTGAGTTGAAATTTTGCACAGACTCGTATTTCTGCTGCCATATAGACCGATCTGGCGTCTGGTCTTAAGCCCAGAAAAGCGTAATTTTTTGTCCAATTTCGCTGGAATTTGGAACAGTGAGTTGTTCTAAGGGCCCCGACATGCGACTCAAATATGGTGTATATCAGGTTATATTTACACATAGCTGTCATATAGACCGAAAAGTCGATTTAGTGTTTTTAGACCGGAACAGGCACATTTTTTAACCGATTTCGCTAAAATTCGGAATAGTAAAGTTTATTAGACCCATCGATTTCCGACCTGAATATGGTTCATATAGGGCCATATTTACACATAGCTGCTATATAGACCGATTTTCCATTTTGGGGTCTTTTGTCTATAACAGTCGCATTTATTACCCGAATTCGCTGGAATTAAGAATTGTGAGTTTCATTAGGCCCATTAGTGTCCGAACCAAATGTGGTCCCGATGGGAACATATTTAATTATAGTTGCCATAAAGACCTATCTGCCGATTTATTGTCCGAATTCACTGAAATTCGAAACAGTGAGCTGTTTTAAGACTCCTGACATCCGACATAAATATGGTCCAGATCGGACCATATAAAAATATGGATGCTATATAGACCGATCTGCCTACTCAGAGTCTGAAGCCATAAATATACATATAGACCGATCTGCCTATTTAGGGTCTTCAGTCCATAACAGTCGCATTTTATTACCCGAATTCGCTTGAATTAAGAATTGTAAGTTTTATTAGGCTGATTAGTATCCGAACCAAATGTGGTCCCGATCGGAACATATTTGATTATAGTTGCCATAAAGACCTATCTGCCGATTTTGGGTCTTTGGTCTTAGGGTTACAGCCCTACAGCACATTTATTACCCGAATTCGCTGAATTTTGAATCCGTGAGCTGCTTTAAGACTCCTGACATCCGACATAAATACGGTCCAGATCGGACCATATTAAAATATGGCTGCTATATAGACCGATATGTCGACTCAGAGTGTGAGGCCATAAAAGCCGCACTTATAACCCGATTTCGATGAAATTCGGAACAGTTTCGTGCATAAAGGAAAAAAAAGGAAGTATCACCAGTACCTTAATGCTATGTTCATGGGAAATTCGGTAGTAGTCATGGAAAATTTAGTACAGTCAAAACTGCATAACTGTTTTTGTTTTTGTAATCACATTTGCATGTGGAGGTGGCGATCCTCGTCATGCTCCTGAAGATGAGTAAGCTCGTTCCGGTCCAAAGGACCGATGGCCGGTGGCCATTGGTTATTTAAAGGCGCCAAAAACTCGCCTTGTCCTTTCTAGCATCATAGGCACTCAGTATTTGTGCAAGAGCCGGTGGCGTCCGGCCTCTCACTGAGACTCTCCGCTCGATACCGCGACTGCAGTTGCAGTTAATCCGTTAGGAGCATTCCACTATCCGCAAGCTGTGGACGCTCACCAAAAAGCTTCTCGTAACAGCAATGAACATCACACAGACCGGACCTTAATGTTCCAGCCTGTGTGGTGCTCACAGCTATCCCATATAATACGCTTTGGTGAAAAATACCGCCTGAGTGAAATTTGATTGGAAGAACCATACAGTTTTGGTGTTATTCAAAGCAATTGAAATCGGTTAAGTTAAATATCGTTTGACTGAAAAAAAGCGCTTAACTGAATAGTGTTTTATAAACCAAATTACATTTATATGTGAAACTTCAGTCGCATAAGCGAAAAAGACATTTCTATTGGAAACTATCTGGGATTAAAAAATTTTTGTTACCATTAAAATTTAAACAAGTAAGAGCGTGCAAACAATAATGATTAAGAACTGTTATGCTATTGGAGCCATATCAAGTTATAGTCCGATTCGGACCATAAATAAATTGAATGCTGAACATTATAGAAGTCATTGTGTAATATTTTAGTCCATTCGGATAAGAATTGCACCTTGTAGGGGCTCAAGAAGCAAAATCGCGAGATAGGTTTATATGGGAGCTGTATCAAGCTATAGCTCGATTCAGACCCCGATTGGAAACGTATGTTGAAGGTCGTGGGAGAAGCCGTTGTACAAAATTTCTGCCAAATCGGATGAGTATTGCGCCCTCTAGAAGCTATATCAGGTTATGTACCGATTTGAACCATACTAACCACAAACGTTGGAAGTCATAACAAAACACCTCATGCAAAATTTAAGCCAAATCGGATGAGGATTGCGCCCTCTAAACGCTGAAGTAGTCAAGACCCAAGATCGGCTTATACGGCAGCTATATCTAAATATAGTCCGATCTGAACCATACTTAAATCAGATATCGGGATGCTTAAATCAACCCACTATTTAAAATTTCAGCGAAATCGGGTTATGAGTAAAGCTTTTGTGGGCTTCAGACCCTTTATTGGCAGATCGGTATATATGACAACTATAAGTAAATATAGTCCGATCTCAACCATATTTGGGTCAGATATCGGGAAGCCTTGAACTACTCCCTTTTTAAATTTTCAGCGAAATCGGATAAAAACTAACGCATATATGGGCATTCGACGTTTTATCGGCAGATCGGTCTATATAGCAGCTATATCCAAATATGGTCCGATTTGGCCCGTTCAAGAACTTAACCAGCGTGCATCAAAAGGACATATCTATGCCAAATTTCAGCTTAATATCTCAATTTTTGAAGGCTGTTGAGTGATTACTACAGACGGACGGACAGACACACGGACATCGTTAAATCGCCTTAGAATTCTACGACGATCCGAAAAATATACACTTTGTAGGGTCGGAAATTGATATGTCGATGTGTTGCAAACGGAATGACTAAATGAATATACCCCCCTATTCTACGGAGGTGGGTATAAATAGTAAGATCGAGCAAGTTTAGTTGTGTAAATGTTTTGCAGAATCCATGGTGGTGGGTTCCCAAGTTTCGGCTCGACCGAATTTAATCCGTTTTAATATCCTCCACTATAGGATGGGGGTATACTTATTTCATCATTCCGTTTGTAACACCTCGAAATATGCGCCTAAGACCCCATAAAGTATATATATTCTTGTTTGTCATGACATTTTAAGCCGATCTAGCCATGTCCGTCCGTCTATCCGTCCGTCTGCACGATAAATTTCGAAGAAGTAAAGTCAGGCGCTTGAAATATTGCGCAAATACTTTTAATTAGTGTAGGTCGCTTGGGATTTTAAATGGACTAAATCGGTTCATGTTTTGATATAGTTGCCATATAAACCGATCTTGGGTATTTAATTCTTAAGCTTCTAGAGGGCGCAACTCTTATCCGATTTAGCTGAAATTTTGCGCGAAGTGTTCTGGTATTAATCTCAACAATTGTGCTAATTATGGTCTAAGTCGGTTGATAACCTAATATAGCTGCCATGTAAAGCAACCTTGGGTCTTGACTTCTAGAAATTCTAGTGGGCGCAATTCTTATCCGATTTGGCTAAAATTTTGCATGAGTTATTCTGGTATGACTCTCGACAATAGTGTTTAGTATACTCTAAATCATTCCATAACTTGATATAACCGCCATATAAATCGATTTCGCGATAAGACATCTTGGGCTTCTAGAGGGCGCAATTCTTATTCGATTTTGCTGAAATTTTACACCGCAAATTTCGCAGTAACTTCCAACAACTGTACTAAGCATGGTTCAAATCGGTCCCTAACCTGATATAGCTGCCATGTCAGCCAATCTTGGGTCCTGACTTCTTGAGCTTCTAGAGGGCGCAATTCTTATCCGATTTGGCCGAAATTTTGCATGAAGTATTTTAATTTGACTTCTAACATCTGTATCAAGTATGGTCTAAATTAGTCCATATCCTGATATAGGCGCCATGTAAACCGATCTTCCGAATAGATTTCTTGGGTTTCTAGAGGGCACAATTCTTATCCAAAATGTTTTAGTTTTAGTTGGCTTCCAACAACTGTTCCAAGTATGGTCTAAATCGCCATATAAACTGATTTAACAGTTTGATTTTTTGAGCTTCTGGAGGGTGCAATTGTTACTCGATTTGCCTGAGATTTTAGGGGTGGTGTTTTTCTATTCGAAAAAGTCATTCAAAGAACTTGAGAAATGCGATTAATGATAGAGGGAATATAAGATTCGACCCCGCCGAACTTAGCACGCTTTTACTTGTTTTAATTGTTTTTAACGTAATTTTTTTCTCCCATTTCAGGTTAACATCGCGTTGTATGTCCGAAATGATGTAAATGCTTATCAACCCTATTTGCTGAATATTACTCAAAACATTTGTGAATTCCTAGATAGAAAGAAGTCGGTTATTTATATGAATCTTTTCATGAAATACTTAGGAAAATTTTCAAACATTAATCATACCTGTCCTTATACGGTAGGTTGATGGCAATCATGAGTAAAAAGCCAAATAGTTGAATTTATCAATTAATGTTTTTAACTTCAATGTCATGCTCACATCTATACAAATTATTTTGTCATTTCACCCTGCAAAACTATGTTAAGTTTTCATCACTGTAAAATTTCATAAGGAATAAGCGATGAGGATTCTCTGTCTTTCCTTATGGCTGTATGTAGAAATCAATTTTTTTTTTTTTTTTAAATTGAAATATTGAGCTATAATTTGGTATAGATTCCAATGTATTGTAAGAAGCAGGATAAAATTTTCAACCAACCAAATCGGAAAAAGCTGCCATATAGGTGGTTGTCAGTAAATAAATCCGGTTTGGGGAGGTTGCCTTGTTGCGGCAGAAGTTATATAAATTTTCCATAATTTGCTGCATTGCTCCGGGCAATGTTGAAAAATGAGATTCATCTTTTTTCCAGTATGTCTTCAAGCATTTGAGAGATTTTGGATAGTCATTCAGAGCTGCAGATAGTTCTTCAAAATCTTCTTCGCGAAACACTTGACTGCTAAACCAATGATCAGCTCATGAGTATGATATGAATGAACAGATTTTACGCAACCAGTTCCGGGTTTCAGAATAAACACAAGAAGAGCTACAATGGCGCGAGAGCTCCATCGAGCATTGCAGATGTTTGGGATTTGGTTAAACTTTACAAATGGGAATTCACTCCTCTCAGTGAAGCGACGAAAGATACGAGTGATTCCGAAAGGAAACTTCATGTCGTCTGTCCTGCCACTTGTTTCCTTAATCTGAATTTTACCATTTTCTGAAGGCTGCTTTCAATTCATCATTATTACTCATTAATTCCTGCACAGAGAAATACGCGATGTTTGGTGATCTAGTCGATCCATAGAGCTTATCGTCTATGACAACGCGGAGAACACGATCGAGGACATGGGATGACCTTTCGGCTCGAACATTTGCAGCAGTCAAACTAAAAGCCCGTCTTTTGTATCGTATCCAACATTCTATATATATATTTGTACTTAAAAACAAGTTAAGGCGGGCTAACGTCGGGCGAAGCCGACCTTTTGATACCCTACACCATATTGGAGTTTGCTTAAATCTGATTTTTTGAGAAGATCGATTGATAAATGGGCTAGCAAAGGCCTTAAAAGTGAAAATCGAGAGAGGCATATATATGGGAGCTATATCTAAAACTGAACAAATTTCTATGAAATTCATCTGTCTTCAGAAGAGTTATAAGAGAAACCTTCGTGTTTTGTGAGGATCTGTTAACAAATTACTAAATTATTGAGTATTATTCAAAATCGGACGAAAATATATATGGGAGCTATACCTAAATCTGAACCGATTTCTATTAAATCCAATTGCAATACCGGAAGTCATAAGGAAATCCTTTGTGCAATTTTTCGTGTGAATCGGTTAACAAATCACTAAATTATTACAATACTAGTACAAATTGGAGGAACATATGTATGGGAGTTATATACAAATCTCAGCCAAAATTCCCCAATAATGTCGAGACTTATAAGAGATCTCCTCGTGAAAATATTCAGATTTGAGAATCGGTTTATAAATGACGATATAATTGCAAATTTAGTCCAAATCGTACAAACACATATATGGGAGGTATATCGAAATCTTAAACGATTTTCTTACAATTCCAATAGGCTTCGTCTCTAGGCTCAAGAAAATGCTTGTGTGAACAGACAGACGGACATAGCTTAATCGAATCAGAATGTGATTCTGGGTCGATCGGTATAATTATCAATGGGCCTATCTCTCTTCCTTCTGGATGTTACAAACAAATTCACTAAATTATAATATCCAATACCACAGTAGTGGTGTAGGGTGTAAAAATTTCATAAAAAGCCAAAAAGTTTCGTATATTTATAGGAAATGCCTCATCGATAGTTCAGTTGTTCAATAATTTGAAAGTGTTTCTTTCGAAGTTAAAAAAGGATTATTAAAAGACAGCAGACATTGTTTGCTGATATCAGCAAAACTTATTTTTCAGAGAGCATAGATTTCTCGGCCATTTGTACTAAGATGTTGTATTTGATTATGTTTAAAGTGGCCATTATGTGGATGAAATAAAGATTGAATCGTTACATAGAAAAATTAAATTATAATTGGTTGTGGGTACTTGTACGAAATTGATGCATTTTTACTTGCTTTTACCTGTTTCTCTCTTTCTTTCTCTCTCTCTCTCCATCTCTTCAGGGGTACCTCATCATCGATAATCTATCATTCGACCAAGCTAATGAAGTCTTATCCGCAATTATGCCAAGTTGGTTTCAAAGCGCATACAAGATTGTATTCGAATTTTATGAGGGCTACCCTTTGGAGCACATCGGGACTGTTGCGTATTTTATAGAAATTATTGAAGTGAGGAGCCGACCAAATAAGCGGACTAAAAATTGAATATGATTTAATTGTTAATTAAAAAACTGTATAATAATTTATTAAACAAAAATTTCAGAATTTAATAAATACATGGTGATGGATCTATCTTAAAATATATGAAAATATTAAAAATCTAAAATTTATTATATATAAACATATATGTTGGTAGTTTGTAAACATTTTTGGTGAAGCATTTTTTTTTTTGTGGGTTACTTGGAGATGTTGGAAAATAATCAACGGTTTTGATTGGTTTTGAATTAGCAAAGTCCTGGCATATCTTGGTCTTCTTTCATCTCAAATGTAGACACAAACCTCCCGCGGTGTCACCTGGGTAGCTACTTTGAACTTTCATTAAAGTTAGTGAGCTTTACTGTGCCGTGAGTTCACTTATAGAACGCCAAAAAGATAGGTAGGGGCGTCGGGTGAGTAGTCCATCATCCGGAAAACGGAAACGGAAAAAACGGAAGAAATTACTTTGCAAAAAAAACGGATTACCCTTATGTTGGCGACCCTCGTAAACTTTTTGAGGACCATGATTTGCATATCTGCACCTGGAATTTCTGCACTCTTTATAGAGAGGATGCAGTGTACGTACTGGCGGATGTATTGGAGCAATACAGGGCAGACATATCAGGAAGTGCAATGTCTCGGGAAGGGCTCTTTAACAACGCGCAGTGGTGACGCCCTATATTATAGCTGCCATGAAACAAGGCATGAATTTGGCTGTGGATTTGTGGTGAGTCGGAGACTACAACACCTTGTCTCCCAATTTACTTTGGTGGATAAGAGGCTAGCCGTAATCCGCAAAAAGGCCAAATTCTTCAACATCAGCCTTACTTGCGGCCATGCCCCAACGGAAGATAACGACGAAAAGACCAAGGATATTTTCAACGAGCGCCTAGAAAGAGAATATGACCGTTGTTCCGTCCATGATATTAAAATCGTTATGGGAGATTTTAATGCGGAAATAGGGAAGGAAATTATATTTGGTCCAACAGTCGGAAAATTTAGCCTACGTGAAGAAACATCCGATAATGGATTGAGGCTAATAGAGGTAGTGAGCAGCACCACATTCCTACAAAGAAGGATTCACTGTCTATAGATCAAAACACGAGAAACCAAATAGATTATGTTGTGATAGATGGAAGGAATTCAACCATTCCATGGAAAGATCCACTACATCCGTGTTTGGGTACCAAAAGCCTCCCCCAAGGAATCCATGGTACGACCAGGAGTATCAAAAAGCTACTGAAGCCAAGAATACAGCATACAGGGCAAGATTACAGGGAGAAAAGTAGAGAGGAGAAACGTCTCTTCCGCAAGAAGTAGAAGGAAATGGAAAGACGTGAGTAAGCGCATCGAGATGTTCAGAAGCCGGAATTAAAAATCAAACCGATGACTTTGGTACAGGCACATCCTCTTGCAGAGATAAAGAAGAAAATCTAGTAACTGATACAAATAGTGTGCTGAGGATATGGAAATAACACTTTCTCCAGCTGCTGGTATCCAATGATGGTGGCCATGAGTATACCGCAGAACCAATCCCTTATGATGGTATAGAATGTGTACCACCTAGTCAAAACGAGGACCACGTAGCAGTTTAAGATTGTAGCTGCCAATTTGGCTAAAATAACGCATACCCGATGATTGGAACCTTGGCATACAATGTCCCATACACAAGAAAGGAGACATGACAAAATGTGCCAAGTATAGAGGAAAAGATACTATCGAGCATACTTTGTGAAAGATTAAAGTATAAAGTCAACGAATAATTGGGCCCTATCAGTGTGGCTTTAGACCTAGTAAGTCCATCATAGACCAGATATTTACACTGCCCCAAAACCTGGAAATGACTCAAGAAGAAAAAATAAACACCGACCATCATTTCATTTACTACAAAGGTATTTCAGGCAGTGTGGCTTTAGACTTGGTAAATCTATCATAGACCAAATATTTACACTGCCCCAAAACCTGGAAAAGACTTAGGAAGAAAAAATCAACACCGACCATCATTTTATTGACTACAAAGGTATTTCAGGCCATGTTTAGATTGGTATCCTCAAAAAACTCACTTAAAGTAAAAAAGAACATCTCCCAACTGTTCAATACCAAACGAGGTTTAAGAAAGGGAGACAGCCTATTGTGTGATTTCTTTAATATCCTGCTGGAGAAGATTATACGAGATGTAGGTGTGAATAGGCATATTACACTATTCACAAGAGAACATATTCTACTTTCCTATGGCGACGACATCGATATTATAGGTCGGTCACCGGAAGAAGAAATCGCAGCCCTTGAGAGTATTGAAAGCAAAGTGTGACAAAATTGATGGTATCAACTCCCACAAAGTCATGTACACCCGAGCAGACGATCAGATAAAGAAATTTGAGAAAGCTGGGAACTTCAACTTTGAGATAGTCAGCAACTGTATTTACCTCGGCACCGCCGTGGCCAAAACAAACGACACCAGTTTTAAAATAAAACGAATTATACTAATGGAAAACAAATACTATTTTGGACTAAGCAAGCAGATGAAGAGCAAAGTTATCCTTCGACAGACAAAAATTACGCTATACAAGATACTTATACTACCCGTGCTGTTATATGGTTCCGAACTATGGGTACTTGCGAAAGCAGATGAGGCAGTACTTGGAGTGTTTGAGAAAAAACTGCTTCGAAAAATATATGGCCCAGTTTGCGTTAATGGAGAATATAGGCGTAGTACAGTGAGAGAAAATCGAAAAATCTTGTAAAAAATATTTCGTGTGTGAACGGGTAGTGATATTACTTTGAAATTTGGAAGGGTTAGAGCTGATAGTGCTCAGAAATCCCTACGAAAAAGTGCACTTGAAGTGTACAATATCTCCACTGGTTTCGGGGATATACGAGTTGTATTTTACACCTCAAGCGGGTTTTTTGTTGAGTTTTTGGGCACTTTCCACAAATAAGATTTGGCAGTCGGAAATTTTTTTGAAAAAACCGGTGTGACCATCCTAAGGGTCCTGCCAAAAGGCACCCAGACAAACTAGAGTCTTGAAATTTTGCGCAAAATCTCGCTAACATCTCAGCTCTAACCATTCTCAAAAACCATTTTGATAGCGACCATAAAAGTTAACGCAAAATGGGAAGACCAAAAATCCGATAGAGTGACTAAGTGGAGAGCGATATCTCGAAACTGGGTGTCCGAAATTGGAGAAGAAGCACCGAAGATCGAGGCGCTTAGGCATCTACGTTCTGGAGGAATAAATTTTCTGTAATGATGTCACGTATTTTAGTTCGGTAAGATAGGTAAGAAAGTGCTAAGTTTGGCCGGGCCGTATCTAAAGAAATTTAAAAATTTCCGGACTTTGTTCTGGCTAGATTCACTCATACTCATCCGCCCATTTTCCCGCGGTACAGACATTTCTCCTCTTATCTCCTATACCACTGATTCTCTGATGCATTACTTCTTACTGCAGGGTTTGCTTTATATGGCGAATATATGGCGAATTGGGTTAAATACTTTTTACGCATTGCTGCCATGGGTTTCTTGGCCGAAGTACCAAAGCACAGACATTTTCCATGAAGTTGACAAGGGTTTGTCATTGCATCTTTATAATCAGGACAACAAATAGGTCAATCGAGAGTATGCCGTTGTCAACAGTTGCGTTTGCAGATCCCCTTCAAGAATGTAATAATCCAAATCAATGTTGCCTTCTTTTTCCATAGTACGCCTAACACTCGGAATTAATGATATCCATCTGTTACAACATGATCAATTTGATATCTTGCCATGTGGTCTGGGGACAACCATGCGATATTGTGAATATGACTTTGTCGGACTTTACCCTGTGGATGCGTGGATGTTGCCTTCTATACTTTCCCTTGTAGAATACGTTCAAAGAATTGAATCATATGCATCTTACCTAAAGCCAATAGGAAAAAAATACTTCAAACCCCCCAATTTTAAATCATTAGAAGTGTTTTCAGCTTTTCATAAAAAAAACAAATTGGTAAGCTATGAGCACTAAAAGAAAAAAAATAAACTTTTCTTCCAAAAAAAAAAAAAAAATTAAAATAGATAAAAATCTTTGGGCAAAAGAATAATAAACTCTTAGCATAAAATTCCGGCAAAATGTAAAGAAAAATCCTTAAAAGTGCGTTTTAAGGATTAACAAACACAAGTACACGCACACACACTTGAGCGCACAAATATAGCTACCTAATAAATTTCGCACACTAGAAAAACGAACCCAAAATCGTTCACCAATCCATTAACAAAAGCCACTGAACAAAATCGACTGTCGACATGTTGACTACTATCTACTATGTGATGATACAGATGGGAGGTGAATCGAGTCGAGTTGAGTGACACCAAAGCTGCCGCTTGGCGAAAGAAAGTAGCTGGCAGCTAATAAAGTGGAAAGACAGGAAAAAAAACCGTGGTACAGGAAATCTTACAAAATAAATCAATTGCTGATGATGATGATGATAATATCAGTGATAGACAATGTCATCCGAACATAAGCTGAGACTATGCACTATGGGGTGAATGGGGTAAAAAGGCTGTCATCGAATCTAATGAGAAAGTAGAAAACTGAAAACCTAACAAGTAAAAGCGTGTTAAGTTCGGCCGGGCCGAATCTTATATACCCTCCACCATGGATCGCATTTGTCGAGTTCTTTTCCCGATATCTCTTCTTAGGCCAAAAAATTATAAAAAAAGATTTGCTTTGCTATTAGAGCAATATCACGATATGGTCCGGTACGGTCCACAATTCATTTATATGTTGGAGACCTGTATAAAATGTCAGCCAATTTGAATAAGAATTTGGGGGCTCAAGAAGTAAAATAGAGAGATCGATTTATATGGGAGCTGTATCAGGCTATAGACCGATTCAGACCATAATAAACACGTATGTTGATGGTCATGAGAGGATCCGTCGTACACAATTTCAGGCCAATCGGATAATAATTGCGACCTCTAGAGGCTCAAGAAGTCAAGATCCCAGATCGGTTTATATGGCAGCTATAGCAGGTTATGAACCGATTTGAACTTTATTCGGCGCAGTTGTTAAAAGTCATAATATAATACTTCATACAAAATTTCAGCCAAATCGAATAAGAATTGCGCCCTCTAGAAGCTCAAGAAGTTAAGTCCCCAGATCGTTTTATATGACAGCTATATCAGGATATGGACCGATTTGAACCATATTTGAAACAGTTGTTGGAAGTCATAGCGAAACACGTCGTGCAAAATTTCATTTCAATCGGATAAGAATTGCGCCCTCCGGAGGGTCAAGAAATCAAGACCCAAGATCGGTTTATATGGCAGCTATATCAGGTTATGAACCGATTTGAACCATACTTGGCACATTATCGCTATATATGGCAGCTATATCTGAATATAGGCCGATCTGAACCATATATGAATAAATCTACATATAGTCCGATTTGGCCCTTTCAAGAAATTTACCCGCGTATGGAAAAAATATAAGTCTGTGCAAAATTCAACTCGTTATTGCAATATTTAAAGACTGTAAAATGATTACAACTGACGGACACACGGACGGACAAAAGGCAGACACACGGATATCGTTAAATCATCTTAGAATTTTACGATGATCAGGAATATTTATACTTTGTAGGATCGGAAGCATTTCCTATGTCATTGCCGGGCTTTCGCGCCTAAGAGACAGCGGTACTTAGGTGGGGACACGATATCAGACATGAACCAACTTAGGCGAGTGGTATGGAAAACAATTAAAGATTTTGTAAGTAGCACGAAATTCATGACTAAGATTTTTTTCGAGGTTACTTTTTAGTTTTTAGAGCGCACACTATGCCGATTACTGGCTTAGGTGTAAGTCCATAGTGGCATGGAGCGGATTAATATCTGCATCCTCTTTTCAACCTAACTTAACCTAGGGTCGGAAATGGGTATTTCGATATGTTGCAAACAGAATGACTAAATGAATATACCCCCTATCCTATGGTGGTTGGTATAAAAATTAAATGATTTGGGGCTTTTCTTCTGAACACTTATAGAACTATCTCGTCTGTTTTCCCATGCTTCGGAATCAATTAAGAATTAAGAAAAATTTTTGCCACAACCTTACATCAACAGTTTTTGGTATTTTGCAAATTACAACCCATAGTGCAATGGTGTTGCGTTGCCTCTGAACGAGACAATTTCGTTGGCGTTATGTTCAAAATGAGGACTTAGATGTTGCCACTAAGAGAATTAACTTGTGATTTCAACTGTGACAGTTCACATCGTAATAACAAAGAAGTTGCCTGAACTTACAGCAAAGGCATCACGTCCAAGCAGCCGGATGAGAATGATGATGTTTTTTTGCTTGTGAGCTGCTCGTCCCATGTCCTATGGTCTGCTTAGCATTGGTAATACCGCTAATTATCCTTATGATGGTGAATGCCTCAGCCAAAGTCATTTTCAAATCAATTCATGCTTTCATCCCCTCACCAGTGCTCACTCACGCTCACTCCCAAGATAAGAGGTATTGAAATGTTTGTGGCACGCTTCATTAAAATATTTTTCCTTTTAGTTAAGTTTTTTTAAGCTTTCTTTCAATCTAGAAGTAAAAATCCCTAAAAACCACGATATTTTCCCTCATTATTCATAAAAAGGCATTGGGAAAAGACAAAAAAACAAAAAGAGTATTAATGCGTAACCTGAGTGAATTTGGATGGAAAATCCGCATTGACAATATGAGATAGTAAAAGTAAATGTTGGAGAGGGAGTTTTCCACATCTTAGGATTGTAATGGGGCAAAATATATAATATAGTTGAATGTCGGATAGTATTAGCTAGCAGTTATAAAGATTCAATATATAAAATAGCTTGGCAAGTGAAGGGTCGAATTTAACGAAATACTTGCAAAATGTATTAAAATATGTAGTTTTTCAATATATTTATACCCTACACCACTACTGTGGTATAGGATATTAAAACTGAGTGCATTTATTTGTAACGCCCAAAAGGAAGAGAGATAGACCCTTTGATAAGTATACCGATCGACTCAGAATCATTTTCTGATTCGATTTAGCTATGTCCGTCTGTCTGTCCGTCTGTCCATGTTAATTTGTGCAAACTACAGGTCGCAGTTTTCATCCGATCGCCTTCAAATTTGGTACAGGCATATTTTTCGGCCTAAAGACGAAGGCTATTGAAATTGAAAAAAATCTGTTCAGATTTAGATATAGCTCTCATATATATGTTCGTCCGATTTGCAGTAATAATGCAGTAAAATGGTCATTTGTTAATCGATTCTCTCGAAATTTGGCAGGAAGGATTTTTTTATGACTCTCGACTTTGCTGGTGAATTTCAAAGAAATCGGTGCGGATTTAGATATAGCTCTCATATATATATCGCCCGATTAAAACTTCTAGAGTCACTGCAAGCGGACTATCTTGCCAAAATTTTGCACAACGATTTTTTTGATAACTACCACAGTATCTAAGAAGTTTGCTCCAAATCGGTTCAGATTTATATGTAGCTCCCATATATTGGGTTGCCCAAAAAGTAATTGCGGATTTTTTAAAAGAAAGTAAATGCATTTTTAATAAAACTTAGAATAAACTTTAATCAAATATACTTTTTTTTACACCTTTTTTCTAAAGCAAGCTAAAAGTAACAGCTGATAACTGACAGAAGAAAGAATGCAATTACAGAGTCACAAGCTGTGAAAAAATTTGTCAACGCCGACTATATGAAAAATCCGCAATTACTTTTTGGGCAACCCAATATTTATCGGCCGATTAAAACTTCTGGAGTCACAGCAAGCGCATTTATTGGCCTATCTTGCCAAAATTTTGCACAACGCTTTCTTTGATAACAACCACAGTATCTAAGAAGTTTGCTCGAAATCGGTTCAGATTTAGATATAGCTGTCATATATATGTTCGTCCGATTTGCAGAAATATTGCAATAGAATGGTCTTTTGTTAACCGATTCCCTCGAAATTTTGCAGGAAGGATTTTCTTATAACTCTCGATATTACTGATAAATTTCATAGAAATCGGTTCAGATTTAGATATAGCTCTCATATATATATATCGCCCGATTTTCACTGCTAGACCCACTGCAAGCGCATTTATTGACCAATCTTCCCAAAATGTTGTACAACGCTTTCCTCGACGACTTCCATAAGTTCTATATGTTCGTCACATTTTGGGTAATTTTTTGTCATTTGTCAACCGTAGTTATTACATTTTGAACATATTTGCTTTGCTCGAAATTTGATACAGAAATTTTAATAACCTATCTGAATACATCCGCCGAGGTCCATCAAAATTGGTTCAAAATTATATATAGGTATATAGGGTAGGTGTAGGGTATTATACAGTCGTCACCGCCTGACTTTTGTCTTTCCTTACCGGTTAATTTATAGACAGCTTCAAATAGCTTACAAAATTCACAACAATTTTAGCGGATGTTAAAGATTGCTACCCTAAGTGGTACCACAAAGGGTCAGTGCGTACAGTTGATATAATGGAGTTACCAAAATTGGCCTAGATTTTGGCAAGTCAAAGCAACTTAGAACCGTAACTTGGTTTCCATCACTAGAAATGTAGAAAAGTATTACACTTTTTTTTTAACCTTTCAGAATTGTGAGTGTTTAAAGATCTTTGATCTATTAATAATTCTGTCTAGCAGATGATTTTATTTTTGAAAGTTTGAACTCAATAATACATTTCTTGCTCCTTGACATCTGTATGCTTGTCAATTGTAATTCGCATACGCTTCATTAAAACGAAACTAAACAATGATGTAGTCCTTACATTTGTAGTCTTATCCTTTTGTCTGTGTGTTTCCTTAGCAAATGTCAACACCTTCATGGTTACAATCTTAAGCTATCACCACATTTCTAGCATCCGTTGTGTTTCCTAGACATTTTTCTTCTTTTCCACTTCTAATAGAAAAAACACTTTCTTTGTTGATTTTTCCAATTTTCGTTGGTTTTGGTAATTTTTAATACCTTATCAGTCGTTTGAGTTTAATTCTTTTTTTCTCGTTTTTCCTCTTCTTCCCAGAGTGCAGTGTCATTTTTTATTTGCCACGTTTGACTTCCTTTGGCAAGGATTTATTTAAAGCCATTTATAAAATGCATTTTCCCAAAAAATCATATATGTGGGTGTGTGTGTATGGGTAGTTTTCAAGAACGTTTATTCAACTAATGGCTGCTAATGTTCCAAGGCATTTCGGTTAATGTTACTGGTGAAGGCACCTTCTTAGATCCCCAAAACCAGTCACTCAACACATGCAAGGAGTGCTGTAATAATGAAATAAAAAAAAATCACCAAAGGCATTTGGAGTCATTTATATCATAAATTTCATGAACTTGAATTTGGAAATTATTTTAAATTAACTCAACACTTGAAGCAAAAACTTTTCGGCCTCCCATAGAAGAAGAAGGTAAAAAAAAACTCCGTAAATAAACTGTGAAAATAACCATTTAATTCAATTCATTTTCATAATAAACCAAACTCAAACCAGGTCAGGATAACAATATCGCAACTTTGAACAATTTATGCCTTGAATTCCAACAAAAACTTTGCTTTGAGCTTTCAACTAAAGCAGCGCCTTGGACTGGAGGCCAAGATTTAATGGTTAAACATAAATTACGATGATAATTATGTAATACAAAATTACCCCCAAGAGAGTTAAGCGTAAACGTAAAAGTCGATGTAGGTCTTCATCGTTCTTCTCTGGCAGAAGAAAGGCCAGAGAATATAAAGATTTCCTCAAAAGGATGCAAATACTCCTTGGAGAAAGCAGCAGCAAGAGGTTGAATGAAATGCGGCAATTCTTAAATGATTTAAATATGGGTATCACTGTTCTTCGGCTACTCAACTGAAGTAATATAAAAATGATAATCCCATTGTCAGGCGATAATTCATTGTTTCTCCAAAATGTGAAGTCAAATGGCCACAAAGGTAATGCGTTGGTGGACTTTCACTCCATGGCCATTACCACATGGTGTGATGGTATTATTATTGTATTTGGGGAAATGAAAGACTTAGAGGGTTGTTAAACACATCGAAATGAATTCAAATTTACGCCATTAATCAAAATTATGATAGAAATCCCTATATTAAAACACTTGTAGATAAAAAGTAATTTTTTTGTGGCAAAATCGAAGTCAAGTATTATCATTTGGAATTTTTTGATGAACATCAGTCCCTCCCCCTTACCCTAATTTTCAGAAACGCCAGATGCGAGATGGGTTGTGTGCTCTCATATAGTACCCTAAAAATAAAAAATTGGTATCCAATTTTCGGATGGGGTACCTAGGGGGGCAGCCCCACCCCAAAACCTACCAAACATATATTTAGATCAAACACGACAATATGGGACTCAAATGAAAGGTATTTAGGATAAGAAAACGTATCTGATATCCAATTGTTGGACCAAATGCTAGGCGGACCACCCCAAGCCCCAAAACACCCCTAAATCGGACATATTTACCGACCATGGGAATATGGGACTCAAATGAAAGGTATTTGCGAGTAGGAAACGAATCTGATATCCAAATGTCGGACCAGGTTTCTGGTGGTCCACCCCTTTTCCAAAACACTCCCCAAACAGAACTTATTTACTGACCATGGGAATAAGGGATTTAAATAAAAGGTGTTTGAATGTAGAATACGAATCTGATATCCAAATATGGGACCAAGTGTTTGGGGGGCCGCCTCTCACCAAAAACATCCCCCAAAGTGGACAAATTTGCGACCATAGCAATATGGGGCTCAAATGAAAGGTCTTTGGGAGTAAAGCACGAATTTGATATCAATATTCGGGAAAATTGTTTATGGGGCCACCCCACCCCCACAACACCACCCAAATAGTAAGTATTTGCTAACTATTGCACTATGAGGCTCAAATAAGAGGGTTTTTAAAGTGGAACACGAATCGGATATATATTTTCAAGGCCAACCCATCTCCCAAAACACCTCCAAGCCGGTCATATTTGCCAACTATGAAAATATGGGGCCCAAATTAAAGGTATGTGGGAGTAGACCACGTATCTGATATCAACATTAGGGGGCAACTGTCTAGCGGACGTCCCACCACCATAACAACCCTCAAATAGGACGTAATTGCTCACCAAGACAATTTGGGTCTTAAATAGCGTGGAACTAATTATTCGTAGTTTTTAGGGCCAATACTCCAAACCGGTCATATTTACTGACTTTTGCAATAAGAAGTTTAAATGAACCGGGCTTAGTGTTTGGGGAACCACCCCAATCCCCAAAACACTCCTAAATCGGGCATATTTACCGACCATGTCAATGTGAAGCTTATTTGAAAGGTATTGGGGGGTAGAGCAATTTTCGGGACCAATTTTCTGGGGGTCTACCCCTTTCCCAAAATACCCCACAAACAGCAATTTTTTGGTGACCATCGCAATGTGGGGATCAAATAAAGATATTTGGGAGTAGAATACGAATTTGATATCCAAATGTAGGACCATGTATTTAGGGCATCACCCCTTTCCCAAAACACCCCCAAAGGGAAAAAAATTTTCGACCATGCCAATATGTGGCTTAAATGAAAGGTATTTGAGATTAGAAAACGAACTTGACAACCTATTGTATTTTGGGGCCATGTGTTTGGGGAACGCCTTATCCTGTAAACTCCTCTTAAGCCAATGGCAATATGGTGTTTAAATAAATGGTATTTGAGAGAAGAGCACGATGCTGATATTTTTCAGAGCCACTAAATCAGACATCATGAGAATATCGGGCTGAAATGAAGTATTTTAAGAATAGAGTACACCTTACATCCAAACTTAAATTCGTAGACCAATAAGGATCATACGGGATTCAGATAAAGACACTTATATTGTTAAACTGTTAGTGAAGCGATATACTATTTTTGTGGCATCGTATTTCAATAAAAGATCTTTAATTGTCGAAAATAAATATTCCAAAGAAACTTTTGTTCCATATAAAGTAAAAGAAGGCGCTGCAGAGCGGGCCCGGGTCAGCTAGTTTTTTATAAAAATCAGACTTCTGAAAGCCGAAACTATCAGACAAGGCATATGTATACAAAAACATGCAGGATATGGAAAGAACATTTTACCCAACTGCTAGTGTCCGAAGTTGGCGGTGAAGAGGATACCGCAGAACCAATCCCTGATTATGGAATAGAATGTTTACATCCTTGTCAGAATGAGGTCCAAGTAGCAGTGACCCGACTTAAGAACAACAAGGCAGCAGGAGCCGATGGGTTACCCGCTAAACTATGCAAGACCGGAGGCGACAAGCTGATGCATCAGCTTATCTGCGCAATCTGAATAGAAAAACGCATATCCGATGATTGTAACCTTAGCATACTATGCCCCGTACACAAGAAAGGAGACAAGAAGAAATGTGTCAACTACAGAGGAATAAGTCTTCTCCTCATTGCATACAAGATACTCTCTAGCGTACTGTGTGAAAGTTTGAAACCTAAAATCAATGGAAGGATAATTGGGCCCTATCAATGTGGCTTTAGACCTGGTAAATCCACCCTGAATTTTAATTTTTTTAATGTTCTTTCAGGAGAGGACAATCTAGTTTTTGGAATAGGTTACTAAATCTACGCTTTCCCAAGGAAAAGGATAACAAAACTTCCCTTTCCCATAAAAAGGGTACCAAAACTTCGCTTTCCCAAGAAAAAGGGTACTGAAACTAACCTTTCCCAGGGAACTTTTCCTAAACCTCCCCAACAAAAAGGGTACAAAAAGTACTCTTTCTCACGGAAAAGGTTACTAAAACTACACTTTTCCAAGGAGGAAAGAAAAAGCTGACGATTTAGCAGTGAAAGCCAGAGAGCTGCTGTCAATAATCTTGGCTAACCCGAGGCCGTGTTAGGGGCGTTGGCGACGACTGCGCATGTAACCCTGTGGAACAGCGAAACCATCGACAGGACAGTGAAAATCTTATGGGGAGGTCCAGATCGTAAGAAGACGAGGCTATTACTGAAAGGATAAGGAGATCAGTATAGCTTTTGGTGTCATAACGGGACACAAAGGACTACCAGCTCACTTATGTTAAATCAGTGCGGCAAATGATAGCATGTGTAGGGCATGCCGGCTAGATGATGAGACGTTGAAGCATTTCGTATGTCATTGCCCGACTTTCGCGTCTAATAGATACCGGCACTTAAGTGGGGACACAATACCAGACATGAATTAACTTAGGGGAGTGGCATGGAAAACATCTATGAATTTTGTAAGTAGCCCGGAATTCCGAACTTAAAATTTCTTTTTCGAGATTTTTTTTTATATCCACCACCATAGGATGGGGGAACACTAATCTAGTCATTTCGTTTGTAACACCTCGAAATATTGATCTACTACCCCATAAAGTATATATATCCTTGATGGTCTCGACATCATGGGTCGATCTAGCCATGTCCGTCCGTCCGTCTGTTGAAATCACGATAGCGGTCGACCGCGTAAAAATAGCCGCTTGAAATTTTGTACAGACATTTAATATTGATGCTGGTCGTTGAGGGCTATATGGGCTATATCGGTTCAGATTTGGATAAAGTTACCATATAAACCGATCTCCCTATTTGACTTCTTGAGGTCCTTGAAGCCCCAATTTTCATTCGATTTGACTGAAATTTTGAACATAGTGTTCTGTTATGACTATTACTAACTATGCCAAGTACGGTCAATAATCTGATATAGCTCCCATATAAACCGATCTCCCAATTCGACTTCTTGAGCCGCAATTTTCATCCGATTTGGCTGAAATTTTGCATGTAGTGTTCTGTTATGGTTTTCAGTAACTGCGCCAAGTACGGTTTTAATCGGTTTATAATCTGATATAGCTCCCATATGAACCGATTTCCCGATTTGACTTCTTGAGCCCCTGGAAGCCTCAATTATCATCCGATTTGACTGAAATCTTGCACATGGTGTTCTGTTATGATTTTCAACAACTGTGCCAAGTACCGTTCAAACCGGTCAAGAACCTGATATAGCTCCCCTGTAAACCGATCTCCCGATTTGACTTTTTGAGCCCTTGGAAGCAGCAATTTTTGTCCGATTTGTGCACATGGTGTTGTGTTATGACTTCCAACAACTGTGTGAAGTACGGTCTTAAACAGTCTATAACCTGATATAGCTCCCATATAAACCGATCTCCCGATGTGATTTCTTAGCCCTTCGAATCCACAATTTTTGTCCGATTTAGCTGAAATTTTGCATGTGGTGTTCCGTTATGACTTCCAACAACTGTGCCAAGTACGTTCAAATCGTTTAAAAGCCTTATATAGCTCCCATATAAACCAATCTCCCGATTTGACTTCTTGAGCCCTTGGAAGCCTCAATGTTTGTCCGATTTGGCTGAAATTTTGCACATAGTGCTGGTTATGACTTCCAACAGCTGTGCCAAGTACGATTCGAATCAGTCTATAACCAGAAGTAGCTCCCATATTTTAGCAGAATTCATGGTGGTGGGTTCCCAAGATTCGGCCCGGCCGAACTTAGCATGCTTTAACTTGCTAGTATTTAGAGTGCAAATAAATTCGATTACTGGCTTAGGTGTATGTCCATAGTAACATGGGGCAGATTAATATTCTTCCCCAATTTTCAAGCTAACTTAAGTTGATTTGTGCTAATTTTTTAGCCTATTCCATCGTGGTAGTTTCTCAAGATTCGGCCCGGCCAAACTTAGCATGTCCTTATTTGTTATACTTAAGTTAGGCAGTTTAAATTGAATGGAAGCTTTCTAAGTTTGTCATCTTGTTTGCTTACTGCAAAATAGCAATTTTCACCTCTTGATCGTACAATTTAAGATGAATTTGCGATTTCTAAGTGTCCCCTGGCCAAGAAACATATCAGAAAATATTCTCTGTCAAAGCATTCCGAGGCCTCTATAATTTCTATTTTATAATTGCCAACAAACCTGTTAAACTTACGTCGAACAGGACTTTTGACCAACACTTCACTTTGTCTTTATTGGTTTTGAACAGGAATAGAAAAAATGTCTTAAAAGTTTTCCAAGATTCCATACTGAGTATGATTCCCTTTATGATTTCCCCCCTTTTTGCGAAATAAATAAAAAAAACTTCCTTTTGCCTGGACGAGCATAATATCTACGATAAGATATGCGAGAGCAATGGAGTATCAAAGGAGTGGCATAACAGCCAAAGATTTTCTCATTAGACTTATTAAAATGGTTTTTGGTAGTGTGGGTGGTATAAGGGTATTGAATGAGTGGTTGGTGGCATGGAACAGCCTAAAAGTAGACACCAATGTTTTACTTTTTGCAGAGATCTTAAATAATACTCCTTCAGGTATAAGGCAAGGACAATGGCAAAGAATGTCGTGGCCCACCAGAGCATGGCACGTATCTAACACGCTTGTATACAATGAACAGCGTTATGCTCAGTCGCCGCAGGAATAAATTTTATAAAACTAATACGAATTGATTTATTACCCTTTTTTAAGCTTTCGCTTATGACTTTAATGGCACACACACACATACACACGCCCCCTTACACATTGACTTGCAAGGATTCCACAAAAATGTAGTTCCTCTATCTATGGTTTCTTGAGATAGAGTTTGCACCACAGGATGAGTGCGATGAGGCAAAAGCACCCACACATACACACAGAGCATTCAACAACCATTTGGATGTGAAAAATGAGAAGCTATGTATGGCCTGTATTCGGGGAATTCATAATTTCTTGAACATTTCGTTTTTTATAATCTCCTGAAAGAAAAAAGTAGACTTAAAAGTTACCAACGAGTCTTGACAAGATGAGCAAAGGTGTGGAGTACAGTGGGGTACAAAAATATTTAAATGTTGAAAGGTAAGACAAATATTTAAGGATACCCTTTGAGTGTTGGCCTGTTATATATGGTACTCAAAATTACCCAAGTGAGTCTGATTGGTAGTCAGCAATCTTTCTATGACTGGCTGGCTTTCATAGCTCGTCTATAAGTTTCATTTTACCGTGGGTTATCCATCTTCCTGTTATGTTTCTCTCCTACATTATACTCTCCTTTCCATTTTATTCCTTTTATGCCCACCGTTTTGCTAATAAGGAGCGGGGAATTGAGCGTGTTTGTGGTCTAAGGCTCCGCAAATGTTTGCTAACTTGTTCGAAATTACTTTGCGATTTTCTAATGCCATTTGACAGGCCAAGTAAATGGTAATCAGAAGACAAATACTGAGATTTCCGAAACGTTTAAACGAAATATGTGCCACAACTCTTTCATTTTGCTTTGGTGCCTGTGATGTCGATGGCCATGATAATATGGTGGCTATGGTGGTTGTCCTCCAGCACTTTTGAGTTCTGCTAAGGCTTGTCAGAAATTCCTAAGTAAGGCATTTATGCCATATCAGCGGAGTAATTGCTGCTAACCATTTTTCTCCTGTGTAAGAAGGGGTGCGTGCCTCTTTTCGACACCCATAGTTTGGTATGTATGCCAATGCGATTATAATTCATGAGGCATTTGCAAAACGAAAATCGAAATTTATTGCTATTTAAGATATTTGAATTATATGTAATCAGCAGTGAACATTTTCTTATTTCAGCCCACACAAAAAATGGTGGCAAGGAAAAAAAAAAAACAAAATCTAAAGATAAAAGGCATTGTGAGAATATTACGAATGCTTCTTTATTTTGGTATCGAGCGGTTAAGTGTGGGCTAAATGCCATTGTCTTGCTGCGATGAGATACTAGAGATTTTTTTGCCTGTTCGTTTTAACTAGAAATCTTTGATGTGCATTCGAACGGAGCGGGCTATGTTAAAAGTTTAAATAAAATTAATTTGCAGTGCTAATGTCCTATATAGCAACTAATGCATCAAACAAGGTGTTTGGTCAAAATAATCCCTTTGTATTTCACTGCAATTCAGACGAAGATAGGGAAGGAAGACATATTTGGTCCAACAGTCGGAAAGTTTGGACCCCACCATATAACATCCGCTAATGGGTAGAGGCTGATAGATTTCGCCGCAGCAAAAAACATGGTAGTAAGTAGCACCAGATTTGGGCAATAAAATATTCACAAAGCCACATGGCTGTCACCCGACCAAAATACGAGGAACCAAATTGATCACCTTCTGATAGATAAAAGGCATTCATCCAGCGTGTTCCGATCGATCCATGGAGCGAATATATTGGGTTGCCCAAAAAGTAATTGCGGATTTTTCATATAGTCGGCGTTGACAAATTTTTTCACAGCTTGTGACTCTGTAATTGCTTTCTTTCTTCTGTCAGTTATCAGCTGTTACTTTTAGCTTGCTTTAGAAAAAAAGTGTAAAAAAAGTATATTTGATTAAAGTTCATTCTAAGTTTTATTAAAAATGCATTTACTTTCTTTTAAAAAATCGGCAATTACTTTTTGGGCAACCCAATAGATTCGGATCATTACCTTGTTGAAGCAGAGGTTCGCACCCGTTTGAACATGGCGAGGAAAGTACGATCTGACACTGCACGAAGACTGGACATTGAAAAGCTGCAACCACAACAGATGGTAACGGCAAACTCCACTAGACTGACCCAACTGCTTGAAGAAAGCACTCCTTGTTTCAATGATATCACGGCGCAGTGGCAGACCATTGGAAAATGACGCGAAATCCGTACTTGGGTAGAGGAAGCCTCCCCAAAGGAACCCAAGGTACGACCAAGAGTGTCGAGATGCTGCTGAAGCCATGAATGCGGCATATAGAGCAACCCCACAATCTGTAGCAACGCGCCAGATGAAGGTTAGGTATCGGGAGAGAATGAGAGAGGAGAAACGTCTATTCCGGCACATCCTCCTGCAGAGACAAAGAAGAAATCTGGCGACCGATACAGATAGCATGCTGAGGATATGGAAAGAACATTTTACCCAACTGCTAGTGTCCGACATTGGCGTCGTAGAGGATGCAGAACCAATCCCTGATGATGGTAAATAATGTTTACCTCTTAGTCAGAATGAGGTCCAAGTAGCAATGACCCGACTGAAGAACAACAAGGCAGCAGGAGCCGACGGGTTGCCCGCTGAACTATATGGGGGAGGGGGAGGTTCGTCACAGAACATTATTTAATCTGGGACTGAGAGAGTGAAATGCTTTTGTGTTTGTTTTTATATATTTTCTTGGGCAGGTGTGTGTTTCGGGAGCTCGGTCGGTTCGTAAATTTCGGAACCAACCAACAAAGTATCTCCTTTAACGGATTGAGCTTTATTTCAAAAATTGGAATACAGTTACAAATGCACTCGGGATAGAAGAATTTTCTGTAATTAATTCATTTAGGGTGCAGTATTGATACAGGTATACCTTCACATTATATATTAGAAGATTAAATGGTTTTTCCATAATTCGTACACTAGGTACTTAAAAGTACAACTTAGCATAGTAAAATTTATGATAGGATTGTTTGAAGGAGCGTAGACTAAAATTAAATAAAATATATGAAATCATCAAATAACCAGGACGATTTTTCCGTTTCGTGATGACTGTGACATCCTTATAGAAGTCTCTTTCTGATTCTCTTTCCAGCTTCAGTGGACGTGACTGGAATGCCAGCGTCCTGTACTTTCGTCCGATTGCGCTGCCGATGCTAGTCCTCCTTTTTCGTGTCTTCTTGTGCGCTTAGCAAAGTCCTAGCTTGGGATCGTGGTATGTATACTTTGTCATTCCATTTGTAACACATCTAAATATTGATCTCCTCATATCACAGGACATTTTTTATACCCTACTCCATAGGATAGGGGTATACTAATTTCGTCATTCTGTTTGTAACTCCTCTAAATATTCGTCTTAGAACCCATAATTCTTTATCATCATGACATTTTATGTCGATCTATTCATGTCCGTCCGTCTGTCCGTCCGTCAGTCCGTCCGTCTGTCCGTCCGTCTGTCTGTCGAAAGCACGCTAAATTTCGAAGGAGTAAAGCTAGCCGCTTGAAATTTTGCAGAAATATTTCTTATAGGTGTAGGTCGGTTGGGATTGTAAATGGGCCATAACGGTCCATATTTTTATACAGCTGCCATATAAACCAATCTTGGAACTTTACTTCTTGAGCCACTACAGGACGATTCACAACCAGATATAGTTGTAATATAAACCGGACTGGGGTCTTGACTTCTTGAGCCCTAAGAGGGCGCAAATTCTATCCGGTTACGCTGAAATTTTGCATGACGTGTTTCGTTATGACTTTCAATAACTGTGAAAGGATGGTTCAAATCGGTCCTTAACCAGATGTAGCTGCCATATAAACCGATCTGGGATCTTAACTTCTTGGACCTCTATAGGGCGCAATTGTAATCTGATTTGGGTGAAATTTTGTACAACGGCTTCTCACATGAACTTCAACATACATGTCAAACATGGTCTGAATCGGTCTATAGCACAATACAGTTTCCCTATACAACGATCTACCTATTTTACTTTTTGAGCCCCTAAAGGGCGCAATTCTTATTCGATTTGGCAGAAATTTTATATTATGGCTTCTACCATGGTCTCCAATATCCATTAAATTATAGTCCGAATAGGACCATAGCACAGCAATTCTTTTCTTTTATCCTTTCCTTTCCTTTGGTTGCCTAAAAAGAGTCTCCGGGAAAAGAACTCGGCAAATTCGATTCAAGGTGGAGGTTATATAAGATTCGGCCCGGTCGAAATTAGCACGCTTTTACTTGTTATACCCTCCACCATAGGATAGGGGTATTCTAATTTCGTCATTCTGTTTGCAACTCTTCGAAATATTCGACTAAGACCCCATAAAGTATATATTGTATAATCTTGTTCGTCGTGACATTTTAAGTCGAACTTACCATGTCCGTCCGTCCATCTGTCCGTCCGTCCGTATGTCCAACCGTCTGTCCGTCCGTCTGTCTGTCCGTCCGTCTGGCCGTCCATCCGTCCGTCTGTACGTCCGTCTGTTCGTCCGCCTGTCCGTCCGTCTGTCCGTCCGTCTGTCCATCCGTCTGTCCTTTCGTCAGTCTGTCTGTCGAAAGCGCGTTAACTTTCGAAGTAATAAAGCCAGCTGCTTAAAATTTTGCACAAATACTTCTTATTTGTGTAGGTCGATTGAGATTGTAAATGGACCATATTGGTCCATGTTTTGGTATAGCTGCCATATAAACAGATCTCTGGTCTTGACATCTTGAGCCACTAGAGGGCACAATTCTTATCCGATTTGGCTGAAATTTTGCATTAGTTTTTTTGTTATGACTTCCAACAACTGTGCTGAGTATGCTTGAAATCGGTTCATAATCTGATATATAAACCGATCTCGGATCTTGACTTCTTGAGCCACTAGAGGGCTCAATTTTTATCCAATTTGGCTGAAAGTTTCCAACAACTGTGCTGAGTATTTTTGAAATCGGACCATAACCTGATATAGCTGCCATATAAACCGATCTCGGGTCTTGACTTCTTGAGCCACTAGAGGGCAAAATTTTTATCCCATTTGGCTGAAATTTTGCATGAGGTGTTTTGTTATGACTTTCAACGGCCCGGCCGAACTTTGCACGCTTTTACTTGTTTCTAATTAGTTTCATTTATTCACTTTACGCCAATCCACTCTCTCTTTCCTAACTCGATCTAGAATTTTTCTAAAATGTTTCTATTCATGTGTAGTCTACTATCCACTGTTTTGTGTTCATGGATTAAGAATCTGGCAATATTTGATCAGTCACCAAAATACCCTTCGCAAAAAACTAATCTTTCAGGCGGGCAATGTATTGGGTTGCCCAAAAAGTAATTGCGGATTTTTCATATAGTCGGCGTTGACAAATTTTTTCACAGCTTGTGACTCTGTAATTGCATTCTTTCTTCTGTCAGTTATCAGCTGTTACTTTTAGCTTGTTTTAGAAAAAAAGTGTAAAAAAAGTATATTTGATTAAAGTTCATTCTAAGTTTTATTAAAAATGCATTTACTTTCTTTTAAAAAATCCGCAATTACTTTTTGGGCAACCCAATAGTTCTTATTGAAAGAAAACATAAAAACACTCCGAGCCAGCTTTTTGACCAATTAGGATCATACTTACTAGATAGGGTATATTTCGAAATATTACAAACGAAATGACTAAGTATACACCCATCTTATGGACGAAGATATAAAAATGATTTTGTGATTGTGACTCGGTAGAAATGAACGCCCCTTTATTTGTTATTTATGATTTTTTTTTTCAAAAATAAAAGGCAATTTTTTTTTTTACTATTTTTCTATTTAATGTTTATTTTACCAAAAATCATCAACTGGCCTTTCAATCGTTTGCTATTTCATCTGCATGAAAAGGTTCAAATAGTTTTGTGGCTTTTGACTGATATGCAATGCAATAATGCCCGCAAGTAAATAAAATATTTGTATGATGACAGAATGTGTGTGATAAAGGCGAAGGGAGTTTGTATAACAGACTCATCACATACAAAGGCCAACAACTACTCTATGCACTTCAAATGGATTTCTCGTGTGTATAATTGTGTGGGTTTTGTTCTAATGGCAATAAAACTAATGAGCGTATAACAAATACAAATAAATTCGGTAAATTTGTTCATTCGTTGGGTATTGGACCGAATATAGTCAAGATTCGTTTGCGGTACGAGTTGGATTGTTTGTAGTTGTTGAATGCGTATGTGTTGGGTGTGTGAGAGTGCAAGAGTATGGGTGTGTGTCAGCTAGAACTGGTGGGAAAATTCAATTCATGCTTCAATGCTTGTTCCGCACACTCGATTCTAACGCCACAAACACAGACACACACACAGGCATAGTTGAATAAAAGGACAAATGGTTTATTTGTTTTGTTTGTTGTGTGTAATTTGGCAAATTGACTTGGAAGCATGTTCAACAACTGCTATTAGAAATATTACCGCCAATTTTGGTGTATTTTGGCCACTACCGCCATAGCCAATGCGGTGTATGAATGCTGCTAAAGTTCGTTCCATGGTATTGGTGGCAGTGGAGGATGTACAAACAAGTTGGCCGTGTTGGTAATACATAAAATGTATTAAAAGACCAATTAAATGGTCATAAGTAATAATAATTCCGCTTTGATTTGTGGTTGCACATAATAGTGTGGTTCATTTGAACCATACACAACCAAACATACATGTGCGCCATGTCAAATGCTAGCTACTTCTGCCCAAGAACTTTCGCATTTGCCATTGAATGTTAGAATGAGAGAATATTTCAATGTTTTTAGAAGCCTTTGCTGCTAATGTTATTTTTGGCGGAAATAGCGGGCGCATGAAATGTTCATAATACATATTTGCTGTGTAATGTTGGTAAGTACCCTCCCTTCCGATAAATTAGTTAATGTGCTTTTCTATTTTTGGCATTTTGTATTGTCTTCAAATTTGGATGTCTTTATTTTCCTATTTTTGTAAAAGTCCTCAATGGTATTATATTAATTAGTACTGTGGGAGAGCTGTTCGTGTTTCATTTCGGATACCGATAGGAGAGGCTTTTGAATAGATAGAGACTTGAATGAAATACTTTTTATACTGATTACTAAACTAGGGATTGGAATTGGAAAGACAAAAATTTTCGCCAATTTAGTGCTAATCTACGCCGGGCTGACCGTAATGTGGTTAGGCAGTTGAAAACAGATCTCAGTGCCTGGGTTATCAATGCTGAAATTAAGTCCAATCTGCCCTCTAGCTTTGATCCATCTGTGTAACATGATCTTCCGGATCGCAATGCTAGGTTTGCCTCACACTCAGTGAGCCTGGGGACCATCATCAGATTCAGGCCCCATTTCGAGCCTATGGCCCGTCTACATTGTACCCAATATCCGCGAAGCTTTTCGGCACGCTTCTGTTCAAGATCACTGCTAAGTATTTGACCTTGTTAGATATCGAAATCGTTCTACTGAGGAAACGTGGTGTTAAATTCGCTCACTTTTGTCTTTCTCGTGAACAAGCAGATTGCGGTCTCTTCTGGGATAACATTGAAACCCTTAGGTCGTGTGCCATCTGCAAGACTCTATCGGCCCTTCTGCATATTTATGGTCCAGGGCTCATTAAAGTCACATTTGCTTTCCGATTTCACTGAAATTTGGAACAGCGAGTTGTGCTAGGCCCCCCAACAACCCTGTTTAATACGGCTCAGATCAGTGAAACCAGATCCCTCAATCCAAGACTGTACCGCTAGCAGAAGTGGCTCATACTCGACCTCAAGTGTCGTCTCGCGTATCTGATCCGAAACCTCTTCCATTCGTTCGAGGATGGTGTGACCTGTTCCTATCCTCTATCCATTCTCACATCGCTTTAAGTCTCAAAGCCGCAGTGGCTGACACCCACTTAATCTGCATGTCTATGGGTCGGATATCTAGAATAATCTTCAGTGCCCTAGTGGGCGTGATTCTCATCGCAGTCCACCAAGCTACTGAGGCGTAAGTAATTATTGATCTAATCACGCTCCTGTAGAGCCAGTGGACAATCCTCGGCATGCCTATATAGTGCCTAACATCTGTGAGCCTTCTAGGTATGCTCCTGAATGTGACACTACCAATTCACAACTAAATGTCCTTGACATTGTTAAATTTCGCAAGCGTTCTATTGAGGAAACGTGGTGCGACAAATTTGGCTCACCTTCGTGTTCCTCGTGAACAAGCAGTTTTCAATCTCCTCTGGGTTAGCATTGAGAACTCCAGCTCTAGCCCAGTCGCATGCCATCTGCAAGACCTTTTCGGCACTTCTGCATAGCTGGTTCTCATTCCTATCCCTTAGAAGTATTATAACATCGTCTGCGTAGCAAACGGGTTCAAATCCCATAATAGTGGCGATTAAATGCCCCCGTGGCGGGTCCTGCGTCACTTTATGCCTTACCTTTGGGCATCTTTCCCAATATTACGACCAACATTTTCTGTTAGGAAACAATTTTTCATGAAAACATAAAAAAATGTTATATAGGGACAAAATTTCATATCTAATAAAACATCCAATCGTTTATATTTTGATTAATCTAGTCCTGGAGCATTTAATTTAATTTTCATTGAATTTCACACTCGCAAGTCATTGCAAAGGCAATATTCCCTTTGCTTTTAAGCAATCATACAAAATTATCCCTCATCCCCCATTCTGACACCCAACCATTACCATCCGTCACATGCAATCTATACAACAAATCACATAAAAAATGCAAATGAGTGAAACAGTCAGTCATTCATATTCTATCATACAGATAAGCTAAATTTGATATTCAAACATTTCATTGTCCAACTCATACTCATACATACTCTCGCCCAACAATTGGCTATTGCGTATACCCAAATATTTATTGCCTATTTTCAGGCGCTGTCTTGGTTAATATTCACACATAAATAATCATGGAGAGCGAAAAAGAAATATGAAATAAAAATGATTATTACAAGGAGTGATAAAGATGATCACTTCTAGTGTGGGTGTGTGTGTGTGTGGAATGTTTTTTTTTTAATGTGCCTTTGTGCCCTATCTTTATGACATCTGCAAAACGTTTTATTGTCGCATTTGAACATTTCTTTATTACAATTTCTGGCGGCTAAAAGGAAGTTAAATGGAATTTGTGGTTATTGTGTTACCCAGAAGCCATTTGTTTTTCGAAATTGCGGATATATGAATGGAAGACATGGTGATGGCTGTGATTGAAAGGTTATGGGATTTAAAGAAAATCAAAATTAAACACTACCTGAGATAACTTTCTCGAATTGCAAACTTGTGACTGAGTGATGTTCGGTTCAAGTTAAAGTTGAATGATATGGCAATAGCTTTTCATAGCCTATTCCGAACGGCGTGCAGTAATGCACACCTCTTTGGGGAGAAGATTTTGCATGGCTTGAGGTACCATAAATGTTGCCAGCATTAGGAGGGGATGCTAATCCCCAAAAATTTTTTCTTATGTTCTCACTAGGATTCGAATCCTTGCGTTTCGCATTATAGGAGGACATGCCAACCTCTGCGCTACAGTGGACTTTTCTCTGCAAGGTAGAAAGTAATAACAAGTAAAAGCGTTCCAAGTTCGGTCTAGCCGAATCTAATGTGGAGGGTATATAACCCTCCACCATGGATCGTATTTATCAAGTTCTTTGCCCAGTATCACCTTACAGGCAAACAAACGAGAATAGATAAAAATTGTCCTGCAAAAGGAGCCTTTTCAGGTTATGGAATGATTGGGACCATACATAGTTTGAATGTTTTTGACCATAGTGGAAATCATGTTGCAGAATTTTAGCCAAATTGGATTATATTTGGGCACTCTAGAGGCTAAAAAGGTCAAGTTTCAAAATTTGTTTTTATGGCAGCGATTTGGACCATTCTATGAAATGTCAGCCAAATTGCATAAGAATTGCATCGTCTATAGGTCCAAGAAGTCAAGATCGAAGATCGGTTTATATCGCAGTTATACGCAAATATGAACCTATATCTTTATTTTGCTCCTCTGGACTTGAAAAAGATAGTATTTCTTGCATTTATTTCTTTGGCAAAGGCGGGCATAAACCATATGAAGTAGATAAACGCTGATTGGGTTTTTATTTAAGGTACATGGTATCATCTGAGAATTTTTTTAGAAATCTACCCCCCTTATTATACATGTATTCTTCGTCGTCATGACGATCTAGTCCGACAGTCGAATGCACGCAAACTTTCCTTCGAAAGTTTGCGCTAGGTGTCTAGGAGTCTAGGAGCTAGGAGTCTGTAATTTTGCAAATATACTTCTTACTAATGTGGGTCGGGTTTGTATACCGTGATGGTAAATCAGCCAAATCAGTCCACGTTCGGATATAGCTTACACAAAAACCGATCTCCAGATTATTCTTCCTAATCCTTTAAAGAATCCAATGCTTATCCGATTGGGCTGAAAATTTGTACAACGACTTTTCCTTTGACTTACAATAGAGGTCAGCCCCAATTGAGCTGAAATTTTGCACGATTTCTTTCTCTACGATTTCCAATAAATGTACCAAGTATGGTTCTAATCGGCAGACAAGATTGGGTACGCAGCCAAGGGCATGACAGTTTCAAAGAGGAATTATAAAAGTTTCGAGGTGAGGTTTTTCGAACTACAAAAATTGATTTTTTTCCATATCTCGATTTGCACATAATTCGATTGCCAAGGGCGTGTCCAATCCAGAATTGCTTAGACATTTTCGAAATTCGAGCATTTGGAGGAGTTATGACAGTTTTAAAGAGCAAATATATCAGTTTCGAGCTGAGGTTTTACGAAATCCCAAAATTGATTTTTTTGTTTATATCTATGGTATTTTTCGAAGAAACTGCAATGTTTTCGGTTTATTTAGCATGGCTTCGTAATGGCTTTTCATCCGTACAAAAATCTGAAAAATTTTTGGGTGTTCGAAAATTCGAAATTTTTCATGGTCTAGCCCTCTTGGAAAAATGGACAAAACTTCCAAAGTTTGATTTTCGAAAAGTTTGTACATGAATCGATTGCCAAGGGCGTGCCCAATCCAGAATTGCTTCAATTTCGAGAATTTGGAGGAGTTATGACAGTTTTAAAGAGCAATTATAACAGTTTCGAGATGAGGTTTTACGAAATCCCAATATTGATTTTTTGTTTATATCTATGGTATATTTCGAAAAAAAAATGCAATGTTTTCGGTTTATTTAGCATGGCGTCGTAATGGCTTTTCATCCGTACAAAAAACTGAACAATTTTTGGGTGTTCGAAAATTCGAAATTTTTCATAGGCTATTGCCCTTTTCTAAAAATGGACAAAAATTCCAAAGTTTGATTTTCGAAAAGATTTGCAAATGAATCGATTGCCACGGGCGTGCCCAATCCAGAATTGCTTCGATATTTTCGAAATTCGAGAATTTGGAGGAGTTATGACAGTTTTAAAGAGCAATTATAACAGTTTCGAGGTGAGGTTTTACGAAATCCCAATATTGATTTTTTTGTTTATATTTATGGTATTTTTCGTAGAAACTGCAATGGTTTCGGTTTGTTTAGCATGGCTTCGTAATGGCTTTTCATCAGTACAAAAATCTGAAAAATTTTTGGGTGTTCGAAAATTCGAAATTTTTCATGGGCTATAGCCCTCTTCGAAAAATGGACAAAAATTCCAAAGTTTGATTTTCGAAAAGATTTGCACATGAATCGATTGCCAAGGGCGTGCCCAATCCAGAATTGCTTCGATATTTTCGAAATTCGATCATTTGGAGGAGTTATGACAGTTTTAAAGACCAATTATAACAGTTTCGAGGTGAGGTTTTACGAAATCCCAATATTGATTTTTTTGTTTATATCTATGGTATTTTTCGAAGAAACTGCAATGTTTTCGGTTTATTTAGCATGGCTTCGTAATGGCTTTTCATCCGTACAAAAATCTGAAAAATTTTTGGGTGTTCGAAAATTCGAAATTTCTCATGGGCTATGGAAAAATGGACATGTCGAAAAATGGGCAAAAATTCCAAAGTTTGATTTTCGAAAAAATTTGCAAATGAATCGATTGCCAAGGGAATTGCTTCAATATCTTTGAAATTCGAGAATTAGATTAGAAAATCAAACTTTGGAATTTTTGGCCTTTTTCGGAGAGGGCTATAGGCCATGAAAAATTTCGAATTTTCGAACACCCAAAAATTTTTCAGATTTTTGTACGGATGAAAAGCCATTAGGAAGCCATGCTAAATAAACCGAAAACATTGCAGTTTTTTTTTTTTTCGAAAAATACCATAGATATAAACAAAAAAATACATTTTGGGAATTCGTAAAACCTCACCTCGAAACTGTTATAATTGCTCTTTAAAACTGTCATAACTCCTCCAAATTCTCGAATTTCGAAAATATCGAAGCAATTCTGGATTGGGCACGCCCTTGGCAATCGATTCATGTGCAAATCTTTTCGAAAATCAAACTTTGGAATTTTTGTCCATTTTTCGAAGAGGGCTATAGCCCATGAAAAATTTCGAATTTTCGAACATCCAAAAATTTTTCAGATATTTGTACGGATGAAAAGCCATTACGAAGCCATGCTAAATAAACCGAAAACATTGCAGTTTCTTCGAAAAATACCATAGATATAAACAAAGAAATCAATATTGGGATTTCGTAAAACCTCACCTCGAAACTGTTATAATTGCTCTTTAAAACTGTCATAACTCCTCCAAATTCTCGAAATTGAAGCAATTCTGGATTGGGCACGCCCTTGGCAATCGATTCATTTGCAAATCTTTTCGAAAATCAAACTTTGGAATTTTTGTCCATTTTTCGAAGAGGGCTATAGCCCATGAAAAATTTCGAATTTTCGAACACCCAAAAATTTTTCAAATTTTTGTACGGATGAAAAGCCATTACGAAGCCATGCTAAACAAACCGAAACCATTGCAGTTTCTTCGAAAAATACCATAAATATAAACAAAGAAATCAATATTGGGATTTCGTAAAACCTCACCTCGAAACTGTTATAATTGCTCTTTAAAACTGTCATAACTCCTCCAAATTCTCGAATTTCGAAATTATCGAAGCAATTCTGGATTGGGCACGCCCTTGGCAATCGATTCATTTGCAAATCTTTTCGAAAATCAAACTTTGGAATTTTTGTCCATTTTTAGAAAAGGGCTATAGCCCATGAAAAATTTCGAATTTTCGAACACCCAAAAATTTTTCAGATATTTGTACGGATGAAAAGCCATTACGAAGCCATGCTAAATAAACCGAAAACATTGCAGTTTCTTCGAAAAATACCATAGATATAAACAAAAAAATCAATATTGGGATTTTGTAAAACCACACCCCGAAACTGTTATAATTGCTCTTTAAAACTGTCATAACTCCTCCAAATTCTCGAAATTGAAGCAATTCTGGATTGGGCACGCCCGTGGCAATCGATTCATGTGCAAATCTTTTCGAAAATCAAACTTTGGAATTTTTGTCCATTTTTCGAAAAGGGCTATAGCCCATGAAAAATTTCGAATTTTCGAACACCCAAAAATTTTTCAGATTTTTGTACGGATGAAAAGCCATTACGAAGCCATGCTAAATAAACCGTAAACATTGCAGTTTCTACGAAAAATACCATAGATATAAACAAAAAAATCAATATTGGGATTTCGTAAAACCTCACCTCGAAACTGTTATAATTGCTCTTTAAAACTGTCATAACTCCTCCAAATGATCGAATTTCGAAAATATCGAAGCAATTCTGGATTAGGCACGCCCTTGGCAATCGATTCATTTGCAAATCTTTTCGAAAATCAAACTTTGGAATTTTTGTCCATTTTTCGAAGAGGGCTATAGCCCATGAAAAATTTCGAATTTTCGAACACCCAAAAATTTTTCAGATTTTTGTACGGATGAAAAGCCATTACGAAGCCATGCTAAAGAAACCGAAACCATTGCAGTTTCTTTGAAAAATACCATAGATATAAACAAAAAAATCAATATTGGGATTTTGTAAAACCTCACCTCGAAACTGTTATAATTGCTCTTTAAAACTGTCATAACTCCTCCAAATTCTCGAATTTCGAAAATATCGAAGCAATTCTAGAATGGGCACGACCGTGGCAATCGATTCATTTGCAAATCTTTTCGAAAATCAAACTTTGGAATTTTTGTCCATTTTTCGAAGAGGGCTATAGCCCATGAAAAATTTCCAATTTTCGAACACCCAAAAATTTTTCAGTTTTTTGTACGGATGAAAAGCCATAACGACGCCATGCTAAATAAACCGAAAACATTACAGTTTCTTCGAAAAATACCATAGATATAAACAAAAAAAAAAATCAATATTGGGATTTCGTAAAACCTCTCCTCGAAACTGTTATAATTGCTCTTTAAAACTGTCATAACTCCTCCAAATTCTCGAAATTGAAGCAATTCTGGATTGGGCACGCCCTTGGAAATCGATTCAAGTGCAAATCTTTTCGAAAATCAAACTTTGGAATTTTTGTCCATTTTTCGAAGAGGGCTATAGACCATGAAAAATTTCGAATTTTCGAACACCCAAAAATTTCTCAGTTTTTTGTACGGATGAAAAGCCATTACGAAGCCATGCTAAACAAACCGAAACCATTGCAGTTTCTACGAAAAATACCATAGATATAAACAAAAAAATCAATATTGGGATTTCGTAAAACCTCACCTCGAAACTGTTATAATTGCTCTTTACAACTGTCATAACTCCTCCAAATTCTCGAATTTCGAAAATATCGAAGCAATTCTGGATTGGGCACGCCCTTGGAAATCGATTCATTTGCAAATCTTTTCGAAAATCAAACTTTGGAATTTGTGTCCATTTTTAGAAAAGGGCTATAGCCCATGAAAAATTTCGAATTTTCGAACACCCAAAAATTTTTCAGATATTTGTACGGATGAAAAGCCATTACGAAGCCATGCTAAATAAACCGAAAACATTGCAGTTTCTTCGAAAAATACCATAGATATAAACAAAGAAATCAATATTGGGATTTCGTAAAACCTCACCTCGAAACTGTTATAATTGCTCTTTAAAACTGTCATAACTCCTCCAAATTCTCGAAATTGAAGCAATTCTGGATTGGGCACGCCCTTGGCAATCGATTCATGTGCAAATCTTTTCGAAAATCAAACTTTGGAATTTTTGTCCATTTTTCGAAGAGGGCTATAGCCCATGAAAAATTTCGAATTTTCGAACACCCAAAAATTTTTCAGATATTTGTACGGATGAAAAGCCATTTCGAAGCCATGCTAAATAAACCGAAAACATTGCAGTTTCTTCGAAAAATACCATAGATATAAACAAAGAAATCAATATTGGGATTTCGTAAAACCTCACCTCGAAACTGTTATAATTGCTCTTTAAAACTGTCATAACTCCTCCAAATTCTCGAAATTGAAGCAATTCTGGATTGGGCACGCCCTTGGCAATCGATTCATGTGCAAATCTTTTCGAAAATCAAACTTTGGAATTTTTGTCCATTTTTCGAAGAGGGCTATAGCCCATGAAAATTTTCGAATTTTCGAACACCCAAAAATTTTTCAGATTTTTGTACGGATGAAAAGCCATTACGAAGCCATGCTAAACAAACCGAAACCATTGCAGTTTCTACGAAAAATACCATAGATATAAACAAAAAAATCAATATTGGGATTTCGTAAAACCTCACCTCGAAACTGTTATAATTGCTCTTTAAAACTGTCATAACTCCTCCAAATTCTCGAAATTGAAGCAATTCTGGATTGGGCACGCCCTTGGCAATCGATTCATTTGCAAATCTTTTCGAAAATCAAACTTTGGAATTTTTTTCCATTTTTCGAAGAGGGCTATAGCCCATGAAAAATTTCGAATTTTCGAACACCCAAAAATTTTTCAGATTTTTGTACGGATGAAAAGCCATTACGAAGCCATGCTAAAGAAACCGAAACCATTGCAGTTTCTTTGAAAAATACCATAGATATAAACAAAAAAATCAATATTGGGATTTTGTAAAACCTCACCTCGAAACTGTTATAATTGCTCTTTAAAACTGTCATAACTCCTCCAAATTCTCGAATTTCGAAAATATCGAAGCAATTCTAGAATGGGCACGACCGTGGCAATCGATTCATTTGCAAATCTTTTCGAAAATCAAACTTTGGAATTTTTGTCCATTTTTCGAAGAGGGCTATAGCCCATGAAAAATTTCCAATTTTCGAACACCCAAAAATTTTTCAGTTTTTTGTACGGATGAAAAGCCATAACGACGCCATGCTAAATAAACCGAAAACATTACAGTTTCTTCGAAAAATACCATAGATATAAACAAAAAAAAAAATCAATATTGGGATTTCGTAAAACCTCTCCTCGAAACTGTTATAATTGCTCTTTAAAACTGTCATAACTCCTCCAAATTCTCGAAATTGAAGCAATTCTGGATTGGGCACGCCCTTGGAAATCGATTCAAGTGCAAATCTTTTCGAAAATCAAACTTTGGAATTTTTGTCCATTTTTCGAAGAGGGCTATAGCCCATGAGAAATTTCGAATTTTCGAACACCCAAAAATTTCTCAGTTTTTTGTGCGGATGAAAAGCTATTACGAAGCCATGCTAAACAAACCGAAACCATTGCAGTTTCTTCGAAAAGTACCATAGATATAAACCAAAAATTCAATATTGGGATTTCGTAAAACCTCACCTCGAAACTGTTATAATTGGTCTTTAAAACTGTCATAACTCCTCCAAATGATCGAATTTCGAAAATATCGAAGCAATTCTGGATTGGGCACGCCCTTGGCAATCGATTCATGTGCAAATCTTTTCGAAAATCAAACTTTGGAATTTTTGTCCATTTTTCGAAGTGGGCTATAGCCCATGAGAAATTTCGAATTTTCGAACACCCAAAAATTTTTCAGATTTTTGTGCGGATGAAAAGCTATTACGAAGCCATGCTAAACAAACCGAAAACATTGCAGTTTCTTCGAAAAATACCATAGATATAAACAAAGAAAACAATATTGGGATTTCGTAAAACCTCACCTCGAAACTGTTATAATTGCTCTTTAAAACTGTCATAACTCCTCCAAATTCTCGAATTTCGAAAATATCGAAGCAATTCTGGATTAGGCACGCCCTTGGCAATCGATTCATTTGCAAATCTTTTCGAAAATCAAACTTTGGAATTTTTGTCCATTTTTCGAAGAGGGCTATAGCCCATGAGAAATTTCGAATTTTCGAACACCCAAAAATTTTTCAGATTTTTGTGCGGATGAAAAGCTATTACGAAGCCATGCTAAACAAACCGAAAACATTGCAGTTTCTTCGAAAAATACCATAGATATAAACAAAGAAAACAATATTGGGATTTCGTAAAACCTCACCTCGAAACTGTTATAATTGCTCTTTAAAACTGTCATAACTCCTCCAAATGATCGAATTTCGAAAATATCGAAGCAATTCTGGATTAGGCACGCCCTTGGCAATCGATTCATTTGCAAATCTTTTCGAAAATCAAACTTTGGAATTTTTGTCCATTTTTCGAAGAGGGCTATAGCCCATGAGAAATTTCGAATTTTCGAACACCCAAAAATTTTTCAGATTTTTGTACGGATGAAAAGCCATTACGAAGCCATGCTAAAGAAACCGAAACCATTGCAGTTTCTTCGAAAAATACCATAGATATAAACAAAAAAATCAATATTGGGATTTCGTAAAACCTCACCTCGAAACTGTTATAATTGCTCTTTAAAACTGTCATAACTCCTCCAAATTCTCGAATTTCGAAAATATCGAAGCAATTCTAGAATGGGCACGCCCTTGGCAATCGATTCATTTGCAAATCTTTTCGAAAATCAAACTTTGGAATTTTTGTCCATTTTTCGAAGAGGGCTATAGCCCATGAAAAATTTCCAATTTTCGAACACCCAAAAATTTTTCAGTTTTTTGTACGGATGAAAAGCCATAACGACGCCATGCTAAATAAACCGAAAACATTACAGTTTCTTCGAAAAATACCATAGATATGAACAAAAAAAAAATCAATATTGGGATTTCGTAAAACCTCACCTCGAAACTGTTATAATTGCTCTTTAAAACTGTCATAACTCCTCCAAATTCTCGAATTTCGAAAATATCGAAGCAATTCTGGATTGGGCACGCCCTTGGCAATCGATTCATGTACAAATCTTTTCGAAAATAAAACTTTGGAATTTTTGTCCATTTTTCGAAGAGGGCTATAGCCCATGAAAAATTTCAAACATTACAGTTTCTTCGAAAAATACCATAGATATGAACAAAAAAAAAAAATCAATATTGGGATTTCGTAAAACCTCACCTCGAAACTGTTATAATTGCTCTTTAAAACTGTCATAACTCCTCCAAATTCTCGAAATTGAAGCAATTCTGGATTGGGCACGCCCTTGGAAATCGATTCATGTGCAAATCTTTTCGAAAATCAAACTTTGGAATTTTTGTCCATTTTTCGAAGAGGGCTATAGACCATGAAAAATTTCGAATTTTCGAACACCCAAAAATTTCTCAGTTTTTTGTACGGATGAAAAGCCATTACGAAGCCATGCTAAACAAACCGAAACCATTGCAGTTTCTACGAAAAATACCATAGATATAAACAAAAAAATCAATATTGGGATTTCGTAAAACCTCACCTCGAAACCGTTATAATTGCTCTTTACAACTGTCATAACTCCTCCAAATTCTCGAATTTCGAAAATATCGAAGCAATTCTGGATTGGGCACGCCCTTGGAAATCGATTCATTTGCAAATCTTTTCGAAAATCAAACTTTGGAATTTGTGTCCATTTTTAGAAAAGGGCTATAGCCCATGAAAAATTTCGAATTTTCGAACACCCAAAAATTTTTCAGATATTTGTACGGATGAAAAGCCATTACGAAGCCATGCTAAATAAACCGAAAACATTGCAGTTTCTTCGAAAAATACCATAGATATAAACAAAGAAATCAATATTGGGATTTCGTAAAACCTCACCTCGAAACTGTTATAATTGCTCTTTAAAACTGTCATAACTCCTCCAAATTCTCGAAATTGAAGCAATTCTGGATTGGGCACGCCCTTGGCAATCGATTCATGTGCAAATCTTTTCGAAAATCAAACTTTGGAATTTTTGTCCATTTTTCGAAGAGGGCTATAGCCCATGAAAATTTTCGAATTTTCGAACACCCAAAAATTTTTCAGATTTTTGTACGGATGAAAAGCCATTACGAAGCCATGCTAAACAAACCGAAACCATTGCAGTTTCTACGAAAAATACCATAGATATAAACAAAAAAATCAATATTGGGATTTCGTAAAACCTCACCTCGAAACTGTTATAATTGCTCTTTAAAACTGTCATAACTCCTCCAAATTCTCGAAATTGAAGCAATTCTGGATTGGGCACGCCCTTGGCAATCGATTCATTTGCAAATCTTTTCGAAAATCAAACTTTGGAATTTTTGTCCATTTTTCGAAGAGGGCTATAGCCCATGAGAAATTTCGAATTTTCGAACACCCAAAAATTTCTCAGTTTTTTGTGCGGATGAAAAGCTATTACGAAGCCATGCTAAACAAACCGAAACCATTACAGTTTCTTCGAAAAATACCATAGATATAAACAAAAAAAAAAATCAATATTGGGATTTCGTAAAACCTCTCCTCGAAACTGTTATAATTGCTCTTTAAAACTGTCATAACTCCTCCAAATTCTCGAAATTGAAGCAATTCTGGATTGGGCACGCCCTTGGAAATCGATTCAAGTGCAAATCTTTTCGAAAATCAAACTTTGGAATTTTTGTCCATTTTTCGAAGAGGGCTATAGCCCATGAGAAATTTCGAATTTTCGAACACCCAAAAATTTCTCAGTTTTTTGTGCGGATGAAAAGCTATTACGAAGCCATGCTAAACAAACCGAAACCATTGCAGTTTCTTCGAAAAGTACCATAGATATAAACCAAAAATTCAATATTGGGATTTCGTAAAACCTCACCTCGAAACTGTTATAATTGGTCTTTAAAACTGTCATAACTCCTCCAAATGATCGAATTTCGAAAATATCGAAGCAATTCTGGATTGGGCACGCCCTTGGCAATCGATTCATGTGCAAATCTTTTCGAAAATCAAACTTTGGAATTTTTGTCCATTTTTCGAAGTGGGCTATAGCCCATGAGAAATTTCGAATTTTCGAACACCCAAAAATTTTTCAGATTTTTGTGCGGATGAAAAGCTATTACGAAGCCATGCTAAACAAACCGAAAACATTGCAGTTTCTTCGAAAAATACCATAGATATAAACAAAGAAAACAATATTGGGATTTCGTAAAACCTCACCTCGAAACTGTTATAATTGCTCTTTAAAACTGTCATAACTCCTCCAAATTCTCGAATTTCGAAAATATCGAAGCAATTCTGGATTAGGCACGCCCTTGGCAATCGATTCATTTGCAAATCTTTTCGAAAATCAAACTTTGGAATTTTTGTCCATTTTTCGAAGAGGGCTATAGCCCATGAGAAATTTCGAATTTTCGAACACCCAAAAATTTTTCAGATTTTTGTGCGGATGAAAAGCTATTACGAAGCCATGCTAAACAAACCGAAAACATTGCAGTTTCTTCGAAAAATACCATAGATATAAACAAAGAAAACAATATTGGGATTTCGTAAAACCTCACCTCGAAACTGTTATAATTGCTCTTTAAAACTGTCATAACTCCTCCAAATGATCGAATTTCGAAAATATCGAAGCAATTCTGGATTAGGCACGCCCTTGGCAATCGATTCATTTGCAAATCTTTTCGAAAATCAAACTTTGGAATTTTTGTCCATTTTTCGAAGAGGGCTATAGCCCATGAGAAATTTCGAATTTTCGAACACCCAAAAATTTTTCAGATTTTTGTACGGATGAAAAGCCATTACGAAGCCATGCTAAAGAAACCGAAACCATTGCAGTTTCTTCGAAAAATACCATAGATATAAACAAAAAAATCAATATTGGGATTTCGTAAAACCTCACCTCGAAACTGTTATAATTGCTCTTTAAAACTGTCATAACTCCTCCAAATTCTCGAATTTCGAAAATATCGAAGCAATTCTAGAATGGGCACGCCCTTGGCAATCGATTCATTTGCAAATCTTTTCGAAAATCAAACTTTGGAATTTTTGTCCATTTTTCGAAGAGGGCTATAGCCCATGAAAAATTTCCAATTTTCGAACACCCAAAAATTTTTCAGTTTTTTGTACGGATGAAAAGCCATAACGACGCCATGCTAAATAAACCGAAAACATTACAGTTTCTTCGAAAAATACCATAGATATGAACAAAAAAAAAATCAATATTGGGATTTCGTAAAACCTCACCTCGAAACTGTTATAATTGCTCTTTAAAACTGTCATAACTCCTCCAAATTCTCGAATTTCGAAAATATCGAAGCAATTCTGGATTGGGCACGCCCTTGGCAATCGATTCATGTACAAATCTTTTCGAAAATCAAACTTTGGAATTTTTGTCCATTTTTCGAAGAGGGCTATAGCCCATGAAAAATTTCAAACATTACAGTTTCTTCGAAAAATACCATAGATATGAACAAAAAAAAAAAATCAATATTGGGATTTCGTAAAACCTCACCTCGAAACTGTTATAATTGCTCTTTAAAACTGTCATAACTCCTCCAAATTCTCGAAATTGAAGCAATTCTGGATTGGGCACGCCCTTGGAAATCGATTCATGTGCAAATCTTTTCGAAAATCAAACTTTGGAATTTTTGTCCATTTTTCGAAGAGGGCTATAGACCATGAAAAATTTCGAATTTTCGAACACCCAAAAATTTCTCAGTTTTTTGTACGGATGAAAAGCCATTACGAAGCCATGCTAAACAAACCGAAACCATTGCAGTTTCTACGAAAAATACCATAGATATAAACAAAAAAATCAATATTGGGATTTCGTAAAACCTCACCTCGAAACCGTTATAATTGCTCTTTACAACTGTCATAACTCCTCCAAATTCTCGAATTTCGAAAATATCGAAGCAATTCTGGATTGGGCACGCCCTTGGAAATCGATTCATTTGCAAATCTTTTCGAAAATCAAACTTTGGAATTTGTGTCCATTTTTAGAAAAGGGCTATAGCCCATGAAAAATTTCGAATTTTCGAACACCCAAAAATTTTTCAGATATTTGTACGGATGAAAAGCCATTACGAAGCCATGCTAAATAAACCGAAAACATTGCAGTTTCTTCGAAAAATACCATAGATATAAACAAAGAAATCAATATTGGGATTTCGTAAAACCTCACCTCGAAACTGTTATAATTGCTCTTTAAAACTGTCATAACTCCTCCAAATTCTCGAAATTGAAGCAATTCTGGATTGGGCACGCCCTTGGCAATCGATTCATGTGCAAATCTTTTCGAAAATCAAACTTTGGAATTTTTGTCCATTTTTCGAAGAGGGCTATAGCCCATGAAAATTTTCGAATTTTCGAACACCCAAAAATTTTTCAGATTTTTGTACGGATGAAAAGCCATTACGAAGCCATGCTAAACAAACCGAAACCATTGCAGTTTCTACGAAAAATACCATAGATATAAACAAAAAAATCAATATTGGGATTTCGTAAAACCTCACCTCGAAACTGTTATAATTGCTCTTTAAAACTGTCATAACTCCTCCAAATTCTCGAAATTGAAGCAATTCTGGATTGGGCACGCCCTTGGCAATCGATTCATTTGCAAATCTTTTCGAAAATCAAACTTTGGAATTTTTGTCCATTTTTCGAAGAGGGCTATAGCCCATGAGAAATTTCGAATTTTCGAACACCCAAAAATTTCTCAGTTTTTTGTGCGGATGAAAAGCTATTACGAAGCCATGCTAAACAAACCGAAACCATTGCAGTTTCTTCGAAAAGTACCATAGATATAAACAAAGAAATCAATATTGGGATTTCGTAAAACCTCACCTCGAAACTGTTATAATTGCTCTTTAAAACTGTCATAACTCCTCCAAATGATCGAATTTCGAAAATATCGAAGCAATTCTGGATTGGGCACGCCCTTGGCAATCGATTCATGTGCAAATCTTTTCGAAAATCAAACTTTGGAATTTTTGTCCATTTTTCGAAGAGGGCTATAGCCCATGAGAAATTTCGAATTTTCGAACACCCAAAAATTTTTCAGATTTTTGTGCGGATGAAAAGCTATTACGAAGCCATGCTAAACAAACCGAAAACATTGCAGTTTCTTCGAAAAATACCATAGATATAAACAAAGAAAACAATATTGGGATTTCGTAAAACCTCACCTCGAAACTGTTATAATTGCTCTTTAAAACTGTCATAACTCCTCCAAATGATCGAATTTCGAAAATATCGAAGCAATTCTGGATTAGGCACGCCCTTGGCAATCGATTCATTTGCAAATCTTTTCGAAAATCAAACTTTGGAATTTTTGTCCATTTTTCGAAGAGGGCTATAGCCCATGAGAAATTTCGAATTTTCGAACACCCAAAAATTTTTCAGATTTTTGTACGGATGAAAAGCCATTACGAAGCCATGCTAAACAAACCGAAACCATTGCAGTTTCTTCGAAAAGTACCATAGATATAAACAAAGAAATCAATATTGGGATTTCGTAAAACCTCACCTCGAAACTGTTATAATTGCTCTTTAAAACTGTCATAACTCCTCCAAATTCTCGAAATTGAAGCAATTCTGGATTGGGCACGCCCTTGGCAATCGATTCATTTGCAAATCTTTTCGAAAATCAAACTTTGGAATTTTTGTCCATTTTTCGAAGAGGGCTATAGCCCATGAGAAATTTCGAATTTTCGAACACCCAAAAATTTCTCAGTTTTTTGTGCGGATGAAAAGCTATTACGAAGCCATGCTAAACAAACCGAAACCATTGCAGTTTCTTCGAAAAGTACCATAGATATAAACAAAGAAATCAATATTGGGATTTCGTAAAACCTCACCTCGAAACTGTTATAATTGCTCTTTAAAACTGTCATAACTCCTCCAAATGATCGAATTTCGAAAATATCGAAGCAATTCTGGATTAGGCACGCCCTTGGCAATCGATTCATTTGCAAATCTTTTCGAAAATCAAACTTTGGAATTTTTGTCCATTTTTCGAAGAGGGCTATAGCCCATGAGAAATTTCGAATTTTCGAACACCCAAAAATTTTTCAGATTTTTGTACGGATGAAAAGCCATTACGAAGCCATGCTAAATAAACCGAAAACATTGCAGTTTCTTCGAAAAATACCATAGATATAAACAAAAAAATCAATATTGGGATTTCGTAAAACCTCACCTCGAAACTGTTATAATTGGTCTTTAAAACTGTCATAACTCCTCCAAATGATCGAATTTCGAAAATATCGAAGCAATTCTGGATTGGGCACGCCCTTGGCAATCGATTCATGTGCAAATCTTTTCGAAAATCAAACTTTGGAATTTTTGTCCATTTTTCGAAGAGGGCTATAGCCCATGAGAAATTTCGAATTTTCGAACACCCAAAAATTTTTCAGATTTTTGTGCGGATGAAAAGCTATTACGAAGCCATGCTAAACAAACCGAAAACATTGCAGTTTCTTCGAAAAATACCATAGATATAAACAAAGAAAACAATATTGGGATTTCGTAAAACCTCACCTCGAAACTGTTATAATTGCTCTTTAAAACTGTCATAACTCCTCCAAATGATCGAATTTCGAAAATATCGAAGCAATTCTGGATTGGGCACGCCCTTGGCAATCGATTCATTTGCAAATCTTTTCGAAAATCAAACTTTGGAATTTTTGTCCATTTTTCGAAGAGGGCTATAGCCCATGAGAAATTTCGAATTTTCGAACACCCAAAAATTTCTCAGTTTTTTGTGCGGATGAAAAGCTATTACGAAGCCATGCTAAACAAACCGAAACCATTGCAGTTTCTTCGAAAAGTACCATAGATATAAACAAAGAAATCAATATTGGGATTTCGTAAAACCTCACCTCGAAACTGTTATAATTGCTCTTTAAAACTGTCATAACTCCTCCAAATGATCGAATTTCGAAAATATCGAAGCAATTCTGGATTGGGCACGCCCTTGGCAATCGATTCATGTGCAAATCTTTTCGAAAATCAAACTTTGGAATTTTTGTCCATTTTTCGAAGAGGGCTATAGCCCATGAGAAATTTCGAATTTTCGAACACCCAAAAATTTTTCAGATTTTTGTGCGGATGAAAAGCTATTACGAAGCCATGCTAAACAAACCGAAAACATTGCAGTTTCTTCGAAAAATACCATAGATATAAACAAAGAAAACAATATTGGGATTTCGTAAAACCTCACCTCGAAACTGTTATAATTGCTCTTTAAAACTGTCATAACTCCTCCAAATGATCGAATTTCGAAAATATCGAAGCAATTCTGGATTAGGCACGCCCTTGGCAATCGATTCATTTGCAAATCTTTTCGAAAATCAAACTTTGGAATTTTTGTCCATTTTTCGAAGAGGGCTATAGCCCATGAGAAATTTCGAATTTTCGAACACCCAAAAATTTTTCAGATTTTTGTACGGATGAAAAGCCATTACGAAGCCATGCTAAACAAACCGAAACCATTGCAGTTTCTTCGAAAAGTACCATAGATATAAACAAAGAAATCAATATTGGGATTTCGTAAAACCTCACCTCGAAACTGTTATAATTGCTCTTTAAAACTGTCATAACTCCTCCAAATTCTCGAAATTGAAGCAATTCTGGATTGGGCACGCCCTTGGCAATCGATTCATTTGCAAATCTTTTCGAAAATCAAACTTTGGAATTTTTGTCCATTTTTCGAAGAGGGCTATAGCCCATGAGAAATTTCGAATTTTCGAACACCCAAAAATTTCTCAGTTTTTTGTGCGGATGAAAAGCTATTACGAAGCCATGCTAAACAAACCGAAACCATTGCAGTTTCTTCGAAAAGTACCATAGATATAAACAAAGAAATCAATATTGGGATTTCGTAAAACCTCACCTCGAAACTGTTATAATTGCTCTTTAAAACTGTCATAACTCCTCCAAATGATCGAATTTCGAAAATATCGAAGCAATTCTGGATTGGGCACGCCCTTGGCAATCGATTCATGTGCAAATCTTTTCGAAAATCAAACTTTGGAATTTTTGTCCATTTTTCGAAGAGGGCTATAGCCCATGAGAAATTTCGAATTTTCGAACACCCAAAAATTTTTCAGATTTTTGTGCGGATGAAAAGCTATTACGAAGCCATGCTAAACAAACCGAAAACATTGCAGTTTCTTCGAAAAATACCATAGATATAAACAAAGAAAACAATATTGGGATTTCGTAAAACCTCACCTCGAAACTGTTATAATTGCTCTTTAAAACTGTCATAACTCCTCCAAATGATCGAATTTCGAAAATATCGAAGCAATTCTGGATTAGGCACGCCCTTGGCAATCGATTCATTTGCAAATCTTTTCGAAAATCAAACTTTGGAATTTTTGTCCATTTTTCGAAGAGGGCTATAGCCCATGAGAAATTTCGAATTTTCGAACACCCAAAAATTTTTCAGATTTTTGTACGGATGAAAAGCCATTACGAAGCCATGCTAAACAAACCGAAACCATTGCAGTTTCTTCGAAAAGTACCATAGATATAAACAAAGAAATCAATATTGGGATTTCGTAAAACCTCACCTCGAAACTGTTATAATTGCTCTTTAAAACTGTCATAACTCCTCCAAATTCTCGAAATTGAAGCAATTCTGGATTGGGCACGCCCTTGGCAATCGATTCATTTGCAAATCTTTTCGAAAATCAAACTTTGGAATTTTTGTCCATTTTTCGAAGAGGGCTATAGCCCATGAGAAATTTCGAATTTTCGAACACCCAAAAATTTCTCAGTTTTTTGTGCGGATGAAAAGCTATTACGAAGCCATGCTAAACAAACCGAAACCATTGCAGTTTCTTCGAAAAGTACCATAGATATAAACAAAGAAATCAATATTGGGATTTCGTAAAACCTCACCTCGAAACTGTTATAATTGCTCTTTAAAACTGTCATAACTCCTCCAAATGATCGAATTTCGAAAATATCGAAGCAATTCTGGATTAGGCACGCCCTTGGCAATCGATTCATTTGCAAATCTTTTCGAAAATCAAACTTTGGAATTTTTGTCCATTTTTCGAAGAGGGCTATAGCCCATGAGAAATTTCGAATTTTCGAACACCCAAAAATTTTTCAGATTTTTGTACGGATGAAAAGCCATTACGAAGCCATGCTAAATAAACCGAAAACATTGCAGTTTCTTCGAAAAATACCATAGATATAAACAAAAAAATCAATATTGGGATTTCGTAAAACCTCACCTCGAAACTGTTATAATTGGTCTTTAAAACTGTCATAACTCCTCCAAATGATCGAATTTCGAAAATATCGAAGCAATTCTGGATTGGGCACGCCCTTGGCAATCGATTCATGTGCAAATCTTTTCGAAAATCAAACTTTGGAATTTTTGTCCATTTTTCGAAGAGGGCTATAGCCCATGAGAAATTTCGAATTTTCGAACACCCAAAAATTTTTCAGATTTTTGTGCGGATGAAAAGCTATTACGAAGCCATGCTAAACAAACCGAAAACATTGCAGTTTCTTCGAAAAATACCATAGATATAAACAAAGAAAACAATATTGGGATTTCGTAAAACCTCACCTCGAAACTGTTATAATTGCTCTTTAAAACTGTCATAACTCCTCCAAATGATCGAATTTCGAAAATATCGAAGCAATTCTGGATTGGGCACGCCCTTGGCAATCGATTCATTTGCAAATCTTTTCGAAAATCAAACTTTGGAATTTTTGTCCATTTTTCGAAGAGGGCTATAGCCCATGAAAAATTTCGAATTTTCGAACACCCAAAAATTTTTCAGATTTTTGTACGGATGAAAAGCCATTACGAAGCCATGCTAAATAAACCGAAAACATTGCAGTTTCTTCGAAAAATACCATAGATATAAACAAAAAAATCAATATTGGGATTTCGTAAAACCTCACCTCGAAACTGTTATAATTGCTCTTTAAAACTGTCATAACTCCTCCAAATGATCGAATTTCGAAAATATCGAAGCAATTCTGGATTGGGCACGCCCTTGGCAATCGATTCATTTGCAAATCTTTTCGAAATCAAACTTTGGAATTTTTGTCCATTTTTCGAAGAGGGCTATAGCCCATGAAAAATTTCGAATTTTCGAACACCCAAAAATTTTTCAGATTTTTGTGCGGATGAAAAGCCATTACGAAGCCATGCTAAATAAACCGAAAACATTGCAGTTTCTTTGAAAAATACCATAGATATAAACAAAAAAATCAATATTGGGATTTCGTAAAACCTCACCTCGAAACTGTTATAATTGCTCTTTAAAACTGTCATAACTCCTCCAAATTCTCGAATTTCGAAAATATCGAAGCAATTCTGGATTGGACACGCCCTTGGCAATCGATTCATTTGCAAATCTGTTCGAAAATCAAACTTTGGAATTTTTGTCCATTTTTCGAAGAGGGCTATAGCCCATGAAAAATTTCGAATTTTCGAACACCCAAAAATTTTTCAGATTTTTGTACTGATGAAAAGCCATTACGAAGCCATGCTAAATAAACCGAAAACATTGCAGTTTCTTCGAAAAATACCATAGATATAAACAAAAAAATCAATATTGGGATTTCGTAAAACCTCACCTCTAAACTGTTATAATTGCTCTTTAAAACTGTCATAACTCCTCCAAATTCTCGAATTTCGAAAATATCGAAGCAATTCTGGATTGGACACGCCCTTGGCAATCGATTCATTTGCAAATCTTTTCGAAAATCAAACTTTGGAATTTTTGTCCATTTTTCGAAGAGGGTTATAGCCCATGAACAATTTCGAATTTTCGAACACCCAAAAATTTTTCAGATTTTTGTACGGATGAAAAGCCATTACGAAGCCATGCTAAATAAACCGAAAACATTGCAGTTTCTTCGAAAAATACCATAGATATAAACAAAAAAATCAATATTGGGATTTCGTAAAACCTCACCTCGAAACTGTTATAATTGCTCTTTAAAACTGTCATAACTCCTCCAAATGATCGAATTTCGAAAATATCGAAGCAATTCTGGATTGGGCACGCCCTTGGCAATCGATTCATTTGCAAATCTTTTCGAAAATCAAACTTTGGAATTTTTGTCCATTTTTCGAAGAGGGCTATAGACCATGAAAAATTTCGAATTTCCGAACATCCAAAAATTTCTCAGTTTTTTGTACGGATGAAAAGCCATTACGAAGCCATGCTAAACAAACCGAAACCATTGCAGTTTCTACGAAAAATACCATAGATATAAACAAAAAAATCAATATTGGGATTTCGTAAAACCTCACCTCGAAACTGTTATAATTGCTCTTTACAACTGTCATAACTCCTCCAAATTCTCGAATTTCGAAAATATCGAAGCAATTCTGGATTGGGCACGCCCGTGGCAATCGATTCATTTGCAAATCTTTTCGAAAATCAAACTTTGGAATTTTTGTCCATTTTTAGAAAAGGGCTATAGCCTATGAAAAATTTCGAATTTTCGAACACCCAAAAATTTTTCAGTTTTTTGTACGGATGAAAAGCCATTACGACGCCATGCTAAATAAACCGAAAACATTACAGTTTCTTCGAAAAATACCATAGATATTAACAAAAAAAATCTATATTGGGATTTCGTAAAACCTCACCTCGAAACTGTTATAATTGCTTTTTAAAACTGTCATAACTCCTCCAAATTCTCGAAATTGAAGCAATTCTGGATTGGGCACGCCCTTGGAAATCGATTCATGTGCAAATCTTTTCGAAAATCAAACTTTGGAATTTTTGTCCATTTTTCGAAGAGGGCTATAGACCATGAAAAATTTCGAATTTTCGAACACCCAAAAATTTCTCAGTTTTTTGTACGGATGAAAAGCCATTACGAAGCCATGCTAAACAAACCGAAACCATTGCAGTTTCTACGAAAAATACCATAGATATAAACAAAAAAATCAATATTGGGATTTCGTAAAACCTCACCTCGAAACTGTTATAATTGCTCTTTACAACTGTCATAACTCCTCCAAATTCTCGAATTTCGAAAATATCGAAGCAATTCTGGATTGGGCACGCCCTTGGAAATCGATTCATTTGCAAATCTTTTCGAAAATCAAACTTTGGAATTTGTGTCCATTTTTAGAAAAGGGCTATAGCCCATGAAAAATTTCGAATTTTCGAACACCCAAAAATTTTTCAGATATTTGTACGGATGAAAAGCCATTACGAAGCCATGCTAAATAAACCGAAAACATTGCAGTTTCTTCGAAAAATACCATAGATATAAACAAAGAAATCAATATTGGGATTTCGTAAAACCTCACCTCGAAACTGTTATAATTGCTCTTTAAAACTGTCATAACTCCTCCAAATTCTCGAAATTGAAGCAATTCTGGATTGGGCACGCCCTTGGCAATCGATTCATGTGCAAATCTTTTCGAAAATCAAACTTTGGAATTTTTGTCCATTTTTCGAAGAGGGCTATAGCCCATGAAAAATTTCGAATTTTCGAACACCCAAAAATTTTTCAGATTTTTGTACTGATGAAAAGCCATTACGAAGCCATGCTAAACAAACCGAAACCATTGCAGTTTCTACGAAAAATACCATAAATATAAACAAAAAAATCAATATTGGGATTTTGTAAAACCTCACCTCGAAACTGTTATAATTGCTCTTTAAAACTGTCATAACTCCTCCAAATTCTCGAATTTCGAAAATATCGAAGCAATTCTGGATTGGGCACGCCCGTGGCAATCGATTCATTTGCAAATCTTTTCGAAAATCAAACTTTGGAATTTTTGTCCATTTTTAGAAAAGGGCTATAGCCTATGAAAAATTTCGAATTTTCGAACACCCAAAAATTTTTCAGATTTTTGTACGGATGAAAAGCCATTACGAAGCCATGCTAAACAAACCGAAACCATTGCAGTTTCTTCGAAAAGTACCATAGATATAAACAAAGAAATCAATATTGGGATTTCGTAAAACCTCACCTCGAAACTGTTATAATTGCTCTTTAAAACTGTCATAACTCCTCCAAATTCTCGAAATTGAAGCAATTCTGGATTGGGCACGCCCTTGGCAATCGATTCATTTGCAAATCTTTTCGAAAATCAAACTTTGGAATTTTTGTCCATTTTTCGAAGAGGGCTATAGCCCATGAGAAATTTCGAATTTTCGAACACCCAAAAATTTCTCAGTTTTTTGTGCGGATGAAAAGCTATTACGAAGCCATGCTAAACAAACCGAAACCATTGCAGTTTCTTCGAAAAGTACCATAGATATAAACAAAGAAATCAATATTGGGATTTCGTAAAACCTCACCTCGAAAATGTTATAATTGCTCTTTAAAACTGTCATAACTCCTCCAAATGATCGAATTTCGAAAATATCGAAGCAATTCTGGATCAGGCACGCCCTTGGCAATCGATTCATTTGCAAATCTTTTCGAAAATCAAACTTTGGAATTTTTGTCCATTTTTCGAAGAGGGCTATAGCCCATGAGAAATTTCGAATTTTCGAACACCCAAAAATTTTTCAGATTTTTGTACGGATGAAAAGCCATTACGAAGCCATGCTAAATAAACCGAAAACATTGCAGTTTCTTCGAAAAATACCATAGATATAAACAAAAAAATCAATATTGGGATTTCGTAAAACCTCACCTCGAAACTGTTATAATTGCTCTTTAAAACTGTCATAACTCCTCCAAATGATCGAATTTCGAAAATATCGAAGCAATTCTGGATTGGGCACGCCCTTGGCAATCGGTTCATGTGCAAATCTTTTCGAAAATCAAACTTTGGAATTTTTGTCCATTTTTCGAAAAGGGCTATAGCCCATGAAAAATTGCGAATTTTCGAACACCCAAAAATTTTTCAGATTTTTGTACGGATGAAAAGCCATTACTAAGCCATGCTAAACAAACCGAAACCATTGCAGTTTCTTCGAAAAATACCATAGATATAAACAAAGAAATCAATATTGGGATTTCGTAAAACCTCACCTCGAAACTGTTATAATTGGTCTTTAAAACTGTCATAACTCCTCCAAATGATCGAATTTCGAAAATATCGAAGCAATTCTGGATTGGGCACGCCCTTGGCAATCGATTCATGTGCAAATCTTTTCGAAAATCAAACTTTGGAATTTTTGTCCATTTTTCGAAGAGGGCTATAGCCCATGAAAAATTTCGAATTTTCGAACACCCAAAAATTTTTCAGATTTTTGTGTGGATGAAAAGCTATTACGAAGCCATGCTAAACAAACCGAAAACATTGCAGTTTCTTCGAAAAATATACAATAGATATAAACAAAGAAAACAATATTGGGATTTCGTAAAACCTCACCTCGAAACTGTTATAATTGCTCTTTAAAACTGTCATAACTCCTCCAAATGATCGAATTTCGAAAATATCGAAGCAATTCTGGATTAGGCACGCCCTTTGCAATCGATTCATTTGCAAATCTTTTCGAAAATCAAACTTTGGAATTTTTGTCCATTTTTCGAAGAGGGCTATAGCCCATGAGAAATTTCGAATTTTCGAACACCCAAAAATTTTTCAGATTTTTGTACGGATGAAAAGCCATTACGAAGCCATGCTAAATAAACCGAAAACATTGAAGTTTCTTCGAAAAATACCATAGATATAAACAAAAAGATCAATATTGGGATTTCGTAAAACCTCACCTCGAAACTGTTATAATTGCTCTTTAAAACTGTCATAACTCCTCCAAATGATCGAATTTCGAAAATATCGAAGCAATTCTGGATTGGGCACGCCCTTGGCAATCGATTCATTTGCAAATCTTTTCGAAAATCAAACTTTGGAATTTTTGTCCATTTTTCGAAGAGGGCTATAGCCCATGAAAAATTTCGAATTTTCGAACACCCAAAAATTTTTCAGATTTTTGTGCGGATGAAAAGCCATTACGAAGCCATGCTTAATAAACCGAAAACATTGCAGTTTCTTCGAAAAATACCATGGATATAAACAAAAAAATTAATATTGGGATTTCGTAAAACCTCACCTCGAAACTGTTATAATTGCTCTTTAAAACTGTCATAACTCCTCCAAATTCTCGAATTTCGAAAATATCGAAGCAATTCTGGATTGGGCACGCCCTTGGCAATCGATTCATTTGCAAATCTTTTCGAAAATCAAACTTTGGAATTTTTGTCCATTTTTCGAAGAGGGCTATAGCCCATGAAAAATTTCGAATTTTCGAACACCCAAAAATTTTTCAGATTTTTGTGCGGATGAAAAGCCATTACGAAGCCATGCTAAATTAACCGAAAACATTGCAGTTTCTTTGAAAAATACCATAGATATAAACAAAAAAATCAATATTGGGATTTCGTAAAACCTCACCTCGAAACTGTTATAATTGCTCTTTAAAACTGTCATAACTCCTCCAAATGATCGAATTTCGAAAATATCGAAGCAATTCTGAATTGGGCAATCGATTCGCTTGCAAATCTTTTCTAAATTCGAGAATTTGGAGGAGTTGTGACAGTTTTAAAGAGCAATCATAACAGTTTCGAGGTGAGGTTTTACGATATCCCAATATTGATTATTTGGTTTATATCTATGGAATTTTTCGAAGAAACTGCAATGTTTTCGGTTTATTTAGCATGGCTTCGTAATGGCTTTTCATCCGTACAAAAATCTGAAAAGTTTTTGGGTGTTCGAAAATTCGCAATTTTTCATGGGCTATAGCCCTCTTCGAAAAATGGACAAAAATTCCAAAGTTCGAAAAATGGAAAAAAAATTCCAAAGTTTGATTTTCGAAAACATTTGCAAATGAATCGATTGCCAAGGGCGTCCCCAATCCAGAATTGCTTCGATATTTTCTAAATTCGAAAATTTGGAGGAGTTATGACAGTTTTAAAGATCGATTATAACAGTTTCGAGGTGAGGTTTTACGAAATCCCAATATTGATTTTTTTGTTTATATCTATGGTATTTTTCGAAGAAACTGCAATGTTTTCGGTTAATTTAGCATGGCTTCGTAATGGCTTTTCATCCGTACAAAAATCTGAAACATTTTTGGGTGTTCGAAACTTCAAAAGATTTCATGGACAAAAAAATGGACAAAAATTCCAAAGTTTGATTTTCGAAAAGATTTGCATATGAATCGATTGCCACGGGCGAGCCTAATCCAGGATTGCTTCGATATTTTCAAAATTCGAGAATTTGGAGGAGTTGTGACAGTTTTAAAGACCAATTATAACAGTTTCGAGGTGAGGTTTTACGAAATCCCAATATTGATTTTTTTGTTTTATCTATGGTATTTTTCGAAGAAACTATAATGTTTTCGGTTTATTTAGCATGGCTTCGTAATGGCTTTTCATCCGTACAAAAATCTGAAAAATTTTTGGGTGTTCGAAATGAATCGATTGCCAAGGGCGTGCCCAATCCAGAATTGCTTCGATATTTTCGAAATTCGATCATTTGGAGGAGTTATGACAGTTTTAAAGAGCAATTATAACAGTTTCGAGGTGAGGTTTTACGAAATCCCAATATTGATTTTTTTTTGTTTATATCTATGGTATTTTTCGAAGAAACTGTAATGTTTTCGGTTTATTTAGCATGGCTTCGTAATGGCTTTTCATCCGTACAAAAATCTGAAAAATTTTTGGGTGTTCGAAAATTCGAAATTTTTCATGGGCTATAGCAGCCCTCTTCGAAAAATGGACAAAAATTCCAAAGTTTGATTTTCGAAAAGATTTGCAAATGAATCGATTGCCAAGGGCGTGCCCAATCCAGAATTGCTTCGATATTTTCGAAATTCGAGAATTTGGAGGAGTTATGACAGTTTTAAAGAGCAATTATAACAGTTTCGAGGTGAGGTTTTACGAAATCCCAATATTGATTTTTTTGTTTATATCTATGGTATTTTTCGTAGATACTGCAATGTTTACGGTTTATTTAACATGGCTTCGTAACAGCTTTTCATCCGTACAAAAATCTGAAAAATTTTTGGGTGTTCGAAAATTCCAAATTTTTCATGGGCTTTAGCCCTCTTCGAATAATGGACTAAAATTCCAAAGTTTGATTTTCGAAAAGATTTGCAAATGAATCGATTGCCAAGGGCGTGTCCAATCCAGAATTGCTTCAATATTTTCGAAATTCGAGAATTTGGAGGAGTTATGACAGTTTTAAAGAGCAATTATAACAGTTTCGAGATGAGGTTTTACGAAATCCCAATATTGATTTTTTTGTTTTATCTATGATATTTTTCGAAGAAACTGTAATGTTTTCGGTTTATTTAGCATGGCTTCGTAATGGCTTTTCATCCGTACAAAACTCTGAAAATTTTTTGGGTGTTCGAAAATTCGAAATTTTTCATGGGCTATAGCCCTTTTCTAAAAATGGACAAAAATTCCAAAGTTTGATTTTCGAAAAGATTTGCAAATGAATCGATTGCCAAGGGCGTGTCCAATCCAGAATTGCTTCGATATTTTCGAAATTCGAGCATTTGGAGGAGTTGTGACAGTTGTAAAGAGCAATTATAACAGTTTCGAGGTGAGGTTTTATAAAATCCCAATATTGCTTATTTTGTTTATATCTATGGTATTTTTCGAAGAAACTGTAATTATTTCGGTTTATTTAGCATGGCTTCGTAATGGCTTTTCATCCGTACAAAAATCTGAAAAATTTTTGGGTGTTCGAAAATTCGAAATTTTTCATGGGCTATAGCCCTTTTCTAAAAATGGACAAAAATTCTAAAGTTTGATTTTCGAAAAGATTTGCAAATGAATCGATTGCCAAGGGCGTGCCCAATCCAGAATTGCTTCGATATTTTCGAAATTCGATCATTTGGAGGAGTTATGACAGTTTTAAAGAGCAATTATAACAGTTTCGAGGTGAGGTTTTACGAAATCACAATATTGATATTTTTGTTTATATCTATGGTATTTTTCAAAGAAACTGCAATGTTTTCGGTTTATTTAGCATGGCTTCGTAATGGCTTTTCATCCGTACAAAAATCTGAAAAATTTTTGGGTGTTCGAAACTTCGAAATTTTTCATGGGCTATAGCCCTCTTCGAAAAATGGACAAAAATTCCAAAGTTTGATTTTTGAAAAGATTTGCAAATGAATCGATTGCCAAGGGCGTGCCCAATCCAGAATTGCTTCGATATTTTCGAAATTCGATCATTTGGAGGAGTTATGACAGTTTTAAAGAGCAATTATAACAGTTTCGAGGTGAGGTTTTACGAAATACCAATATTGATTTTTTTGTTTATATCTATGGTATTTTTCGAAGAAACTGCAATGTTTTCGGTTTATTTAGCATGGCTTCGTAATGGCTTTTCATCCGTACAAAAATTTGAAAAATTTTTGGGTGTTCGAAAATTCGAAATTTTTCATGGGCTATAGCCCTCTTCGAAAAATGGACAAAAATTCCAAAGTTTGATTTTCGAAAAGATTTGCACATGAATCGATTTCCAAGGGCGTGCCCAATCCAGAATTGCTTCAATTTCGAGAATTTGGAGGAGTTATGACAGTTTTAAAGAGCAATTATAACAGTTTCGAGGTGAGGTTTTACGAAATCCCAATATTGATTTTTTTTTGTTTATATCTATGGTATTTTTCGAAGAAACTGTAATGTTTTCGGTTTATTTAGCATGGCTTCGTAATGGCTTTTCATCCGTACAAAAATCTAAAAAATTTTTGGGTGTTCGAAAATTCGAAATTTTTCATGGGCTATAGCCCTCTTCGAAAAATGGACAAAAATGCCAAAGTTTGATTTTCGAAAAGATTTGCAAATGAATCGATTGCCAAGGGCGTGCCCAATCCAGAATTGCTTCGATATTTTCGAAATTCGATCATTTGGAGGAGTTATGACAGTTTTAAGGAGCAATTATAACAGTTTCGAGGTGAGGTTTTATAAAATCCCAATATTGCTTATTTTGTTTATATCTATGGTATTTTTCGAAGAAACTGTAATTATTTCGGTTTATTTAGCATGGCTTCGTAATGGCTTTTCATCCGTACAAAAATCTGAAAAATTTTTGGGTGTTCGAAAATTCGAAATTTTTCATGGGCTATAGCCCTTTTCTAAAAATGGACAAAAATTCCAAAGTTTGATTTTCGAAAAGATTTGCAAATGAATCGATTGCCAAGGGCTTGCCCAATCCAGAATTGCTTCGATATTTTCGAAATTCGAGAATTTGGAGGAGTTATGACAGTTTTAAAGAGCAATTATAACAGTTTCGAGGTGAGGTTTTATGAAATCACAATATTGATATTTTTGTTTATATCTATGGTATTTTTCAAAGAAACTGCAATGTTTTCGGTTTATTTAGCATGGCTTCGTAATGGCTTTTCATCCGTACAAAAATCTGAAAAATTTTTGGGTGTTCGAAACTTCGAAATTTTTCATGGGCTATAGCCCTCTTCGAAAAATGGACAAAAATTCCAAAGTTTGATTTTTGAAAAGATTTGCAAATGAATCGATTGCCAAGGGCGTGCCCAATCCAGAATTGCTTCGATATTTTCGAAATTCGATCATTTGGAGGAGTTATGACAGTTTTAAAGAGCAATTATAACAGTTTCGAGGTGAGGTTTTACGAAATACCAATATTGATTTTTTTGTTTATATCTATGGTATTTTTCGAAGAAACTGCAATGTTTTCGGTTTATTTAGCATGGCTTCGTAATGGCTTTTCATCCGTACAAAAATTTGAAAAATTTTTGGGTGTTCGAAAATTCGAAATTTTTCATGGGCTATAGCCCACTTCGAAAAATGGACAAAAATTCCAAAGTTTGATTTTCGAAAAGATTTGCACATGAATCGATTTCCAAGGGCGTGCCCAATCCAGAATTGCTTCAATTTCGAGAATTTGGAGGAGTTATGACAGTTTTAAAGAGCAATTATAACAGTTTCGAGGTGAGGTTTTACGAAATACCAATATTGATTTTTTTGTTTATATCTATGGTATTTTTCGAAGAAACTGCAATGTTTTCGGTTTATTTAGCATGGCTTCGTAATGGCTTTTCATCCGTACAAAAATTTGAAAAATTTTTGGGTGTTCGAAAATTCGAAATTTTTCATGGGCTATAGCCCACTTCGAAAAATGGACAAAAATTCCAAAGTTTGATTTTCGAAAAGATTTGCACATGAATCGATTGCCAAGGGCGTGCCCAATCCAGAATTGCTTCGATATTTTCGAAATTCGAGCATTTGGAGGAGTTATGACAGTTTTAAAGAGCAATTATAACAGTTTCGAGATGAGGTTTTACGAAATCCCAATATTGATTTTTTTGTTTATATCTATGGTATTTTTCGAAGAAACTGCAATGTTTTCGGTTTATTTAGCATGGCTTCGTAATGGCTTTTCATCCGTATAAAAATCTGAAAAATTTTTGGGTGTTCGAAAATTCGAAATTTTTCATGGGAAATAAATTCTAAAGTTTGATTTTCAAAGAGATTTGCACATGAATCGATTGCCCAGGGCTTGTCCAATCCAGAATTGCCTCTAAATTTTTGAAATTCGAGTTTTTGGAGGAGTTATGACAGTTTAACTCGGAAAATTGATTTTTTTTTTTTCGATGGTATGGTTGTTGGAGGTCTCTATGTTGATCTTCGTGCAAAATGTTAGCCATATCAGATTTTTATTGTGCCCTCTATAGGTTCAAGAAATAAAATCGAGAGACTGGTTTATATGAGAGTTATATCAGGCTATTGAGCGATTCTGACCATATATGTCATGTTTGGTTGATTGAGGTCACAGGAGAAGTTATTCGTTAACATTTCAGCCATATAGTTTAGGAATTACGCCATCTAGAGGCCCACAAAGTCAAATCGGGGTATCAGTTACTATTGGAGCTATGTCTGAGAAGTTAGCATGTCTGCATATGACTCTGTGCGCCTGGGTTCGAATCCTAGCGAGACCATCAAAAAAATTTTCAGCGGTGGTTATTTCCTCTTAATGCTGGCTACATTTGTGAGGTAACCTGCCATGTTAAACTCCTGCTCAAAGATGGATCTTAATGCTCCACACCGTTCGGACTCGGCTATAAAAGGGGGCCCTCTCATATTTGAGCTTAAACCTGAAACAGACATTACTCAGTGTGATGATATGTGAGAAGTTTGCCACTGTTGCTTAATGGAATGTTCATGTGCCAATGTGCATACCCCCATCTTATGGTGTAGAGTATAAAAATAGTTTTTCCCAATCAAGTTCATTAAATTTTTTTTCAAGTCTTTCTTCGAATAATTGGATAGCCAATTTAAAAGCATATCCAATTATAAACAGTTTTAAGTAAGTTTTCAATTCCAAATATTTTTATGCTAACACTATTCGTAATGATAACATTAACAACACTCCCTTCAGCCCTAGCATGGGGATGATGCTCTTAGATTGTCAAAATAAGATTTAAGCCTTTCTGTTGGTAAAGTCCTTGCTGGAAATTAACCAAATGTGTCGTTATGATAAACACAACAAATCAACATCAAGGAAATGTAAAGAAATCCTAACAACATTCTCCCACCCACTCAACTCTCCATCTCTGCTACTACCCAGCATCCAATTCATTTCTAATCCCACTGCCCTCATATGGCCACTTTAGGCAGCAAAGTAGGTATTATGTAACATAAGATGTTGCCAAAAAAAAATTATACTCCTTAAGCGGCCAAGGCAAAAAGGACATCAGTCGTACAGGCAAGGCCTACACTTATGCGAATCACATTGGCACAGTGTTGTTGAGTGCAGGGAGGGAGGTGGTTAACAAGAAACGTTGGAAGGACTTAATGAACGGCTGACATTTAACGATTATAATTTATTTTCTTTAATTATGACTTAAACTGTTTTGGGCAGAAAGTAAGCAATGCCAACGCCAACACCAACAACTACAACACCAACGGTGGGCAACTGAAGAAAGTAAATATTCATGCAGATGCCCAAATACACAGATCCTTAGAACACATACACACGCACACTTGGGTCGCAACAAACATGCAGACACACTCGCACCAGCTCATACTACCGCTGGGTAATAAGGACAGGACTTTATCATGTTTTCTCTGTTGATGTAGCTTGTGCATGTGTGTGTGTGTTTGTGTTATGCATTAATCCTTTTTCATAATATACGAGCATTTGTTTGTGTATAGATACGCTCAAAATGACAGCCGAAAATTGTGATTACAGCATTTGGACTAACAATGGGGACATTACAATTTAATGGGAAAAAAAGAAGTAGGAACTTTTGGAATTTGGTCGAGTCGAAGACTACAGCTGTCATGGATACAATATGCTACTTAAAGTTTGCACGCATAGTTCAGTTGATTTTGTGATACACCACTTCGTGCAAAATAGATCTTTCACGACTTTCCATGACGTTAATTATCCTCACTTTGAAAATAGGGTGATAGCGGTCGAGTCTGTAACTATTGAGATAGAGCATTCCACGCTTATATGCCGTTGGATGGTATTTGGCTTTCAGGTTATAAGCGAGGTAAACCATCGGCCGAAGAGGACGACGGAATTTCTGGCATTCGATAAGAGGTCACTGAGCATTACAACAGAAATGATAGCCGGATATTATGCAGTAAGTCATACGTCACATGATAATCCCTCATAATGATTGCCATAGAAGTTGTCTGGATTAGGAGTAAAAGTTCAAGCATTTGTGGGTTTTGGAACTAAAAGTGTGCTTTACATAATAAATTGCAATAAAACCGAAAGGCATTTCTACTTTCAAGGCCATCAAGAAGTCAATTCAGGAGAATGAAAGCATTCTGCTATCAAGATTTAAATCAATGATCTGAGCCTCCTATTTTCCGACGATTCAGAAAAGCGTGCCGCTTAGCGACACCACTTGTTAAAATAGTTTTAACATGGCTGGATACCTTACAAATGTCGCCAGCATTTGTAAGGGGATAACCACCGCAGAAAAAATATTTCAGAAGTTCATGACAGGGGTTTGAACCAGGGCGGAGGAGCCAAGCACTTTTTACTCGCCTCCGACTCCGGAAAGATTGCTCGATTCCGATTTCGGAGAAGACAACGATTATTAATATTTTAAAAATTTTTCTTTTTATACCCTCCACCATAGAATGGGGGGTATACTAATTTCGTCATTCTGTTTGCAACTCCTCGAAATATTCAGCTTAGACCTCATTTAGCCGTCCGTCCGTCTGTCTGTCGACAGCACGCTAACTTTCGAAGGAGTTACGCTATCCATTAGAAATTTTGCACAAATACTTCTTATTAGTGTAGGTCGGTTCAGATTGTAAATGGGTCATATCGGTCGATGTTTTGATATAGCTGCCATATAAACCGATCTTGGATCTTGACTTCTTGAGCCTCTAGAGGGCGCACTTCTTATCCGATTGGAATGAAATTTTGCACGACATGTTTTGCTACAACAACTGTGCTAAATAAGTTTTAAATCGGTCAATAACCGGATATAGCTGCCATATAAACCGATCTTAAATATTGACTTCGTGAGCCACTAGAGGGCGCAATTCTTATCTGATTTGAATGAAATTTTGCACGAAGTATTTTGTTATGATATCCAACAACTGTGCCAAATGTGGTTCAAATCGGTCCATAACCTAATATAGCTGTCATATAAACCGATCTTGGATCTTGACTTCTTGAGCCACTAGAGGACGCAATTCTTATCCGATTTGGCTGAAATTTTGCCTGAGGTATTTTGTTATGATTTTGTTATAATTTCCAACAACTATGCTAAGTTTGGTTCAAATTAGTTCATAACTTGATATAGCTGTCATATAAACTGATCTTGTGTCTTGACTTCTTGAGCCTCTAGAGGACGCAATTTCCATCCGATTTGGCAGAAATTTAGCATGACGTGTTTCGTTGTGAGTTCCAAAAACTTTGCTTAGTGTTGTTTAAATCGCTAATAACCTAATAACCTGAGATAGTTGTCATTTAACCGATCTCGAATCTTAACTTCTTGAGCTTCTAGATGGTGAAATTATTATTCGATTTGGCAGAAATTTTGTACAACGGCATCGCCCATGACCTTCAATATACGACTCAAATATATTCTGAATCAGTTGATAGCCTGATATAGCTCCCATATAAACCGATCTCCTTATTTCACTTCTTAAGCCCCTAAACAGCTCAATTTTTATTCGAATTGCCAGAAATTTTACACAATGACTTCTACTATGGTCTTCAAAATTCAATTCAATTCCGAATTCGGTACTAATCGGACCAGATTTGCTGGAAATTTGTTACAGATTCTTTTATTACCTTTCTGAAAACAAGCGCCGAGGTCCATCAAAATGGTTCAGAATTAGATAGAGCTCTCACTTTTTACTTATAGGTTAGGTGTATGGTATTATAAAGTCAGCACCGCCCTACTTTTGCCTTCGCTGGTTCTCTCTGCCGATTAGATGTTTCTCTTCTCTCCTTTTCTCCCGAAACCGCTCCTTCATCTGACGCGTTGTTACTGATTGCAGGGTTGCGCTTTGAAAGCCGCATTCTTGGTTTCGGTAGCATTTCGATAATCCTGGTCGTGGGTTTCTTGGGAGGAGGCCTCCAGTACCCAAGTACGGATTTTGCGTCATTTTCCATGGAGTGGGCAATAGTTTGCCACCTGCACCTTTATATTATCGGGACAAGGAGTGGTTTCATCAAGCAATTGGGTCGGTTGAGTGGAGCATGCCGTTGCCATTTGTTGTGTTTGCAGCTTTTCAATGTCCAGCTTCGGTGGATTGTCAGATCGTACTTTCTCGCCTTCTCAGACGGGTGTGAACCTTTGCTACAAAAAGGTAATGATCCAAATCAATGTTTGCTCCACGGATGACTTAAATCTGTTACAACATGATCAATTTGGTTTCTTGTGTTTTGGTCGGGTTTGGCAGTGTGAATCCTTCGATGTTGAAATCTGGTGCTGCTAACTATCATGTTCTTTGCCGCGGCGAAATCTAAAGGCTTGACTTGATTGACTCATAATGTGAAGGCGATAAAGAATATAAATACCTTATAGAGTCGAGGATCGATATTTCAAATGAAATTACTCCTCACCTTATGATGGCGGTTATGGAAGCATTTTTGTTATGCATACCCACTATGCCTATTCATTGGCTGAACACTGTAGCTAGTCCAAAAGTATGCGCCCTCCTCCCCCAAAATATTATCTGCATACGTACGTGCGTATGTGTTGGTGTGTGGGGGAAAATCTTGGCTGGCATCATAATAAAAATGCACACATGGTTCCCAGTGAAAATTTTCTTGGCAGTTTTCTTAAGCTTTTCCAGGGCTAAACGAAAATTATAATGCGTAGAACAATCGTTATGCCTTTTTTTGCTGCTGATGCTGCTTCCATGCCGGCTTGTCTCCTCATCTTATAAGTCTATGTTGCGTTAAATATTTTACACTAAAGCTGGGACCTGTTATGCTTTTGAGTTATTGTCAGAGGAGCCATGCAAAAGTGGGGGCTTCATTCGCAGCGGCTAGAGGCCAGAAGACAGCCATGCCGAAGACTTCCTTAATGAAATGTCTTAAGCTTAAGCTTTTTCTTGTATAATTATTATTTATGACGCCTTTTGCGCTGCTCACTAGTCCCCCCCCCCCACACAACCTTAATTCATGCCGAAAAATAAATTTTGCAACTATGAAATATTAGGGCTGGCATTGGATATTTTATATTTATGATAAGAACCAGATGAAGTATCTACAAGGATTGTTGCTCATAAAAAAGAAAATGCAAATTTGGACAGAGTTATGGGATTTATAAAAACTTTACAAGTTTTGAAAAAATTTCCAAATAGTTTAAGTAGTGGTATGTAAGGTTAAATGAAATAAAGGACTTCGTATAAAAAAAATCATGTGTCATGAAAAATCGGTTTTATTGGATCTTTATGGGTATTGTATGGGGATTGGTGCGAACAATTTAATTTATCATTTAAAATAACAGCCAAAAATAAAATATCTTGACCTCTATCAGGCTACAAACCGATTTGAATCTTAGTTAGAATTCAATGTGCAACACTTCAGCCAAATCGAGTAAGAATTTTTCATACCAGAAAAGTAATTTTCACAACTTACATGCAAATGCAAATTTTGCCCATGAACATTCCACTAAGGAACACGGGCAAACTCCTTCTTTTAGAGTCAAGTCCGAACGGCGTGCCGCAGTGCGACACCTCTTTGAATAGAAGTTTTACATGGCATAGTACCTCAAAAATGTTGCCAGCATTTGGAGGGGAAAACCACCGCAAAAAATTTTTTTCTGACGGTCTTGCCAGGATTCGAACCCAGGCGTTCAGCGTCATAGGCGGACATACTAACCTCTGCGTTACGGTGGCCTGACATACAAACAAATACAAATTTGCCAATGTACATTCCATTAAGGAACAGAGGCAAACTTCTCACATATGAGTCCAAACGGAGTGTCTCAATGCAAGACCTCTTTCGACTGACAAATGTCGCCAGCACTAAGAGGGGATAACCACCGCTGAAATTTTTTTCTGATGCTCTCGCCAGGATTCAAAAACCGGCGTTCAGCGTCATAGCTGGACATGGTAACATATGCGCTACGGTGGCCTCCGTGGCTATGAAAAACGATCCCAGGGACTTGCACATATTGTGATCTGCCAAAAAGGTATGAGCAACACAATTTACAGGCATCTAGGCCGGGCCCAAAAAAACGGTGAAGTTTTCTGACCAAGACAAAATGGTCAACGCGATTGAAAGCTCTTTCCAAATCCAACGTTAGCAGAACGCATATTTTATCATGAAAAAAATGTTCTCTAAGGAGTTAGTTAATCCCAATAGTAGCATAGATGTGCTCCTCTGACTCCTGAAGCCACATTGAGAGTCAGAAAGCAATCGGCAACGTTCCAGGTAATCAACAAGCTGCTTCTTCAAAACATACTCAACCACCTTGGACAAAATAGGAAGAGGTGCGATGGGTCTATATTCGTCGGAATTCGACTTTTTCTTTATAGGATTAATCCTAGCAGTTATAATGTAATAATGAAATAGGTCCTCACTGGTAACACAAGTAAAGGAAAACCCTTTGTTCGCCGGTAATGAAGAAAGAAAAGAACTCAGGTCAGCAATAACATCCAGTTGGTTATAAATCTCTCATTTAAGTCATCAACACTAATGACAGATGGTATGTCAATATTGGGCATTCTACTTCTGATAATTCTATTGTCTTTAAATAAAATATTCCAAAGAGCCTTGGGATTCTCACATTTTTCAAACATAGCAGAGTTTTACGTTTTAGACGTCTTTTGATAGTCTTAGCCCAATTTCTTGCCCTGCAATATATCGATCAATTCTGTTGACTTTTGCCATGAAGATAAACTCAGCTCCGCTGCGCCTTCTTTTACTTTATATGGAACACAATTTTCCTTGGAATATTTATTTTCGACAATGAAAAAGCTTTTAGTGAAATACCATGCTACGAAAATAGTATATCGCTTGACTAACAGTTTAACAATATAAGTGTCTTTGTCTGAATCCCATTTGATCTTTATTGGCGTACGAATTTAAGTTTGGGTGTAAGGTATACTCCATTCTTTATTTCACTTTATTTCAGCCCGATATTCTTATGATATCTGATTTAGGGGTGTTTTCGGAGCTGAGGTGGTCCCCCACACACTTGGCCCTGAAAAATATCAGCATGGTGCTCTTTTCCCAAATACCATTTATTTAAACCCCATATTGCCATTGGTTTTGGGGGGAGTTTATAAGATGAGGCGTCTTCCAAACACATGGTTCCAAAATTGTTTATCATATTCGTTTTCTAATCTCAAATACCTTTCATTTGAGCCACATATTGGCATGGTCGAAAAATTTTTTCTCTTTCGGGGGGTGTTTTGGGGAAGGGATGATGTCTTAAATACATGGTCCTACATTTGCATATCAAATTCGTATTCTTCTCTCAAATACCTTTACTTGAGCCCCATATTGCGATGGTCAGTGAAAAATTGATGTTTATGGGGTATTTTGGTAAAGGGAGTTGCAGAAAATTTGTCCCGAAAGTGGGTATCAATTCTTGCTCTACCCCCAATTCCCTTCATTTAAACCCCACATTGACATGGTCGGTAAATAAGCCCGATTTGGGGGCCCTGAAAATATATCAGCAACGTGCTATATTCTGGTATCTTTAAACCCCATATTGTCATTGGCCTCAAAATTGGATATCAATTTTGTTTTCTAATCTCAAATACCATTCACTTAAAGCCCTTATTGAAAAAGCCAGCAATATGTCCGGCTTAGGGTATGGGTCTTAAAAACTATGAATATCAAGCTCAACTGTCTTGAAGACCAAATTGTCTTGGTGAGTAAATACATCCTACTTGAGGGTTGTTATGGTGACGGGACTTCAGATTCATGGTCTACTACCAAATACTCTTCATTTTTCCATAGTCAGCAAACATGTCCGCTTTGGGGTGTATTTTGGGGGATGGGGCGGCCAACTAGTGACTTGGCTTTGAAAATATATATCAGATTCGTGTTCTACTCTAAAATACCTCTTGTTTGAGCCTCATATTGCAACGGTCAGCAAATACTTCCTACTTCGGTGGTGTTATGGGGGTGGGGTGGCCCCATAGACACTTTTCCAGAACATTGATATCAGTGCTTTACTTTGAAAGACCTTTCGTTTGAGCCCCATATTGCTTTGGTCGAAAATTTTTATCTTTGGGGCGGCCCCTCAAAAACTTGGTCCCCCATCTGGATATCATGCTTTACTTTCAAAGACCTTTTATTTGGTCGTAAATTCTTTTCTTTGGGGCGGCCCCTCGGGGCCCCCTCAAACACTCGGTCCCCCATCTGGATATCAGATTCGTATTCTATACTCAAATATCTTTTATTTAAGCCCCATAGTGGCATGGTTAGTAAAAAAGTCCTGTTTGGGGGGTTGTATTGGGGAAGGGGTGGACCCCCAAAAACTTTGTCCCAAATTTGGATATCAGATCCTTATTTTACTCGCAAATACGTTTCATTTAAGTCCCATAGTGCCATGGTCGGTAATGAGTCCAATTTAGGGCTGTTTTGGGGGTTTGGATGGTCCCCCAAACACTTGGTCCGACAATTGAATATCAGATATCCAATTGTCTTGTCTTAAATCGCACCATCCATATCCGAGATCTGGCGTTTCTGAAAATTAGAGTAAGGGGGAGGGTCCGCTCCCCCTTAATATATCAAAAAATGTAGTACCCTATTTTCACCATTTCAAGAAAATCGGTTCAGCCGTTTCTGAGTCTATAAGGAACACACAAACAAACCTACAAACAAACACAAATAGATTTTTATATGTTGGGTTGCCAAAAAAGTAATTGCGGATTTTTTAAAAGAAAGTAAATGCATTTTTAATAAAACTTGGAATGAACTTTAATCAAATATACTTTTTTTACACTTTTTTTCTAAAGCAAGCTAAAAGTAACAGCTGATAACTGACAGAAGAAAGAATGCAATTACAGAGTCACAAGCTGTGAAAAAATTTGTCAACGCCGACTATATGAAAAATCCGCAATTACTTTTTGGGCAACCCAATATAAGATATCAGCTAATTACTTATGATAACGAACAGTGGGAGCATTATGGATTGTTTCAATCCCGCTCATAAAAATGTGCAACTGTACAACAATATCTGCTGTTGAATACATGTTGAAAAAATTCGCCGAACTACAAAATTCAGAGAAATGAAATAAATGAAAGCATGTTTCAAATTTTCAGGAGAAATGAATTGACCTTTTTGTAATAGAAATCTAAAGAACCCTGTCGTCTGCAGCCGGACAATATACGATTGTATGAATTATTGCAGGACCGAATAGATGTAGAGCAAACGTGTGGTTTCATTTTATAAAAAAAATCGATATTTTATTTTCTGTTATATCGAATATTAAACTCATAGCTTTTGGACAGTGTTCTTCTCAATAAAAATCAATTGTTGACCATTCTGTCCATAACATTGCTACCACTTCTTTACATTTTTTCCAATTCCTTTTGCAGCATATATATTTCAACTGACTTTCCCACCCCATAATTATTTTCTAATGAATCTCAAAACATTTATCTTCTTATACCTTGAATTATGGAGTGCGTTATGGCTTCTGTAACAAATTTATCTTTTTAAATAAAATCTAAACGCCTCAAAGTAGACAACATTACATTTATTAACTTTACCAATGAACTTTGTTCATATCGCAAATGAGAAATAGACTTCCCGACAACAGAGCTGGAAAAAGCAGCAAAAGAAAAAGCAAAAGCGAAGCGAATAAAACAACATTCATATGCAAAAGTCAGATGAATTATTGTTGTTCATATAAGAAACACCAACAGCCATCTACCAGCAGAGAGAAAGAAAAAAAAAACAATGTAAGCAACACAAAAATTCATAACAAGCTGCAAAGAAATATATGGGAAAAAGGAAACTGAAAAAAGAAACAAATGTAACGGAAGCGGAAACCAAGATGCACCCCTATGGTAATTTAAATGTGTTCTTTGCGGAAAAAAGTGAATATTCTCATATGAATGTAAAGATAACTTGTCTTAATGTATATAAATGTTACATGTTAGAGAATTTTAATGCAAATATGGCAGTATGTGTGTGTGTGTGAGTAGGAGGTCTAAAAGGTACATTAAGATGAAAAAAAGAATACTCTGTTACTTTGTTGCTGATAAGAAGTTATTATACAATATTTCACCCATATGAGGATTTCTTTTTTGAAGCAAGCAACTAAAAAGGCATTAAGTTCAGCCGGGACGAACTTTGGAAAACCTCAAACAAGGATAAGTATTTTATTTTTTGACTTTGTGAAAATCAGTCAATCAGATGGAAAAAATTTATCAGCATTTAGAGAAAATTTCATGGAAATTTTCTTCAGTACACCAACAACTAGTTCCACAAGTTGACTCCGTTTTGCTCACAGGTAGTTATATCTTAGCTTAGAGCGTGAATAGTGGCAGTTTATTTATACACAATGGCGTAAATTATAAATATGTTTAATTTAGTATTTATGATGATTTTTATTTTTGGGGTTCTTCTTTGCTGCTGTTGCACAGTATATCCTTGCCACATTACATGGTCATGGCTTTGTATTTGTTTTTGCGTTTATGGCTATACTCGTAATTCTTGGCATTTTGTGTAGGGAAGTATAACCCCGCCCACGTATAAACAAGCGTTTGGTTGGTGAATTTCCAAACTTTCAATGGGGGGATAATTTGGTGTGGCATGAGGGAGGAGATGTGTGTTTATGTACCCCACTATTGAATACATGTTTCGTGTTTATTTATATTTTTGTATGTACTTATGGTGGGTGGGATTTAGACGTGTATATGGGTTTTGTAAATACGAAATACATACACAAGTAAGTAAGGGGAGTTTATTCCTCACTTTGTTGGGTTTTCTTCTACATAACTTGCTGTTTCTGAAATTAGGTTTATTGTGAGAAAGTTTTTAACAGATATAAATTTGATTTAGTTTACACCTAATACTTTTTATACTAATATTGTAAAAGGCATGAGGAAAACAGAAATAAATGGACTTAGGTTTTTGTTGCTAAACGCAGATGGAATAATGGATTGTTTACGTTGTAATGGGTTGTTTACGTTGTAAATTATGTAAGCCCAGAGCGAACATGAGGTTTCCGCGATGTGTTATATATAAAATTCAATTTGTGTTTGTTTGTCGGGTTGTTTGTTTATTCCGTATAGACTCAAAAACGACTGAACCGACTACCTTGAAATTTTCACAGATTGTGTAGGTTGGTCTGGAAGGAAACAGGCTATATAATTTTTTGATATTGAGAGGGGGTGGACCCTCCCCCTTACCCCAAAATTACTACCCAAATACAAAGGTGGACCGATCGGGACAAAATGGGATCCAAATGAAAGGTATTCAAGAGTAGAGTACGAATTTCTTAATAAAATTTGGATCCAAGTACATGGGGGGCCGCCCCAGCCCCAAAACCCCTTAAAATAGGTTTATTTGACGGTCATGACTTAAATATGGGACTAAAATGAAAGGTATTCGGTAGTAGATTAGAAATATGGTCAGGAAGTATGGAATATGAGCAGGAGGTATGGAATAGGAATAGGTATGGAATAGGAATAGGCTTTATAATTTATTGATAACGGAAGGGGGCGGACCCTCCACCGTTACCCTAAAATACCACCCAAAATCACTAGTGTGCCGATAAGGACAATATGGGTATCAAATGAAAGGTATGCGGGAGTAGATTACGAATCTGGCATACAAATTCATGTCGAAGTATGGGGGGTCACCCCACCCCCCACAAAATCGCCCAAAATGGGCACATTAGCCAATCACGGATATATGGGACTCGGCATGTCTTAATGTCGTGGTGTAAGAATGAGAAGGCAGACAATTTGACAGTGAAGGCCAGAGAACTGCCGTCAATAAACTTAGTTAACCCGAAACTTTTTGGGTCGACGTAGTCCGAGTTAAGGGCGTGGGCGAAGAATGCGCATGCAACCCTG